>NC_061499.1:17464383-17767792 GCF_022539355.2 Hippoglossus stenolepis | reverse complement strand
TGTAACAACAGTCAATGTTTTCACTCATGTTTCTTTTCTTTCAGGGGTGTCATTGTCAGAATAGAAGTATGCAGCCACCCGATAGTGATGAAGGGTTTATGTGCCGAATGTGGCCAGGACCTGACACAGTAAGGAAATACACACGCACACAGACACTTTTCTTATACTTTTATATGGAAACAAAAAAAGTTTTTGTCCTTTGCAGTCGAGGGAAGTGAGTGTTTGACACATTAGCCACATTCAGACATGCACTGAACTCTGGATAATCTCCTGACACTCTCAGGAGGGGCTGTATGCAAGAAAGCAAATGTCCGAGTGAGAGGCTGCAGACTTTCTCTGGAGTGTCTCCTGCCAGCCCCCAGTAAACACTCTGTAAAATATCAGAGTGAGCTTACTTGAGAATGCAGCAGGAGATCCTCCAGAGGATTCACCACGATCAAATAGGGGTGTTGATGATGTTTCTAATACTCAATAGATGCAAAACGAATTAAAAAGACTACAAATATCTTAGGATAAAAAAATCTGTGGCATGCATGTAGAAGATGCAGGCTAAGATGTCAAGAGAGATTGATACTTAATGTCCTGCCTCTGCCTGCTGCACCACACCTCACCTCACCTGAATGCTCTGGAGATTTCTGTGTGGTTGTTGTGCTTCTGAGTGGAGAATCTACTTCTGCATTGTTCATGTGTGAAAGACAAACTCCAGAGAAGGTCTGGACCCCATTGTGCGGATATTCTCCAGAGTTCATGTCTAAAAACGTCTTTTTTCTCACACATTGCCCTTTTACTTTGCACTGATCTGATCACAAAACATCCCTATACTAAAAGAATTTAAGAGGCTAATGATATCATCAGGTCACCTGGCAACTTCCAGTATCATTCAGTGAGACGAAGGAGAAAAATGTGGTTGCTAAACTGACAAACTGTAAAATGTGTGTGGTAGATTCTGTTTCTAGATTCTATTTATTTCCATCAGGTGGCACCAGAGATCATATAGAGAGAGCTGAGTGCAACTGAGGTCATGAATGAAGTGTTCACACTTTAAACACACCCTGGTTGAAAATTTGATAAAGAGGTCAAACATACAGCCGGTGTTAAGAAAACCTGCCATGATAAATGTAGTAAACGTCATTGATTTAAAGCAACAGAACTTCAGGTATTGTTGCTTGAAACATAATTTGTCTCTTAAAAACCTCAGAATTTAAATTGCATGCACATAGTTTGATGTGGATGTGGAATCCTCTTAAAACTGAAATATTAAACAAAATGTTTTACAAGTCGTTTACTCTACCTGTTGATTATTGTATTTATCGATTGACAAACAGTGTGAGTTTCAAGTAGCTGAATGCTGGTCTTCAGGAAAACGCTTGCCAGAGCAAAGTCTGACTAATTCAAAAACATTACTTGTTTATGAACGCTGCTTTTCTTCTCTGCTGCAATATGTTCAAGGACCTGAGAGACGCACAAACCATAAAATGCACAACTCCCACACTTCTTCTTTTCTTTCTTTTCTTCTCTTTCAGGCTGCAGGGCACGAATGGGAACCAACAAACTCCCATCTCCACAGCAACAGTCTCCATGGTGCACAGTGTCCCCGAGCTGATGGTCAGTGCAGAGGTGAGTCATAATGGTTATACCTGGAAGACGGAGAGCAGACAAGCTGAACTTCAGACTCTTTCCATTGTAAGGTGTGTGTGTGTGTGTGTGTGTGTGTGTGTGTGTGTGTGTGTGTGTGTGTGTGTGTGTGTGTGTGTGTGTGTGTGTGTGTGTGTGTGTGTGTGTGTGTGTGTGTGTGTGTGTGTGTGTGTGTGTGTGTGTGTTGGCAGCACACTGCTCCCACCCTATGCAATATCTTGCATACGGACCTGGATTGTGCCTTTTTATCTCGTGTCTTCAAAATGAATTGACTTTTAATAATCAGGATTTATTGCCAAGTAGATTTACTAGGAATTTGCTGTGGTGTTTGTGCTTAAGCATACATATAACAAGAGGGGACAGTGTAAAAGTATCTAGAAAAAAGAGACGTGCAATATGAACGTTGGATATATACATTTTGAGGTATCTAAAGTATGACTGTTATTGGCCACAGAAAGTTCAAGTTTCAAAGTTGCAGGCGAAAAATAAATACTAAATATATCTTTGAAAGTATTTCGAGCACTTAAGCACAGAGCTAACTAATGAATGCTGAATATTTTATTATATCCAAGGTCAGTGTGGATGATAGGTCTTTTATTTTTTTGTTTAAATTCAAGGCCAGTCTGCCCTGATACTGATGTGCTCCTAGAATAGTCTCCTTAACTGTCAACTAGGGTGAGGGTAGAGACAAATCTGTCTACCAAAAGAAAGTTCAACTTTCAGTTCAATGCAACTTTATTCGTCGATATAAAGGCAATCATGTGCCATAGCGTGCAACCCAGGACAACTTAAAAATGCTATTAGTTGCAAAAACAATACAGGGGCCGTGAAAACATAGAGGTGGTAACTGTGATTTTCTAATATTCTGTACATTGTCCTCATTCACTGCACCAGCAAGCAGAGCAGCTGGGCAGAGAAGACCAGCAGAGGCTCCACCGGAGCAAAAAGCTGGTTCTGATGGTGGATCTGGACCAGACCCTGATCCACACCACTGAACAGCACTGCCAGCAATTGTCCAATAAGGTATTAAATCCTCTTATCAACATCCTATAATCTCATGGCCGTGGTCGAGAGGTCACCCCTGTTGATCTTTATATTCTGCCACTTTCAGTTTCTTTCTGCTTTACCCGAAACTATATTTCATTGTTTGTTTTACCATTAAGTGTGTAACAAACCTGGAGTGTATTGTAATGAGTAAGGTATCTTTACTTGGCTATCAATGGTGACTTTGTATCTGTAAGAGGAAGAATGCATTAATTATTCTTACAAAAGCTGTGTCTTAATTCAGGGGCTGCATCCCTCGGAGAACGCAGTATAGCCGTCCCACGAAAGAGGGCCTTTGATGTATTCAGTCTTCAAATGCAACCTCAGAAGGATGCAGCCCCTGAATTGAGTCACAGCTAGTCTCTCCTTCATTCTGCTGTAATGTCAGTGTTTTATCCTGATGCTTTTTAATTAGTCTGTTCTGTGCTTGTTATGGTGTTTCCCAGATTACATGCTTATGTCACGTGTGATGTGGGTGGATTCAGAGTGATTCTCCTGAGTGGGATCAAACTGTTTTTTACTGCAACTGCAGAGTCTCAACTCACATGTTTTCTTGTGCACATTTTTTTTTATTTTCCTCAACCTTTCACCAGTGTTTACCTGAAGTTGTTTTTCTGAATCTCTATTTAAGAAAAAAGTCAAGTTTTTGAATCTGTGTCTCTGTGCTCGAATGGGGCCTAGTTAAGGTTTGTTATTTTCTTCAGGGCATTTACCACTTCCAGCTTGGGCGAGGAGAGCCCATGCTCCACACACGACTACGCCCGCACTGCATCGAGTTCCTGGCGAAAATTGCCAAACTCTATGAGTTGCACGTCTTCACATTCGGGAGCCGCCTTTATGCACACACCATTGCAGGTAATGGTCTCATTGCTTTTCACGTTATTTCTGATACACTGATACATTGATCCACACAGATTTATTTGTATCAAAATGTGGGAGGAAGTAAAGATTTAGGTTGTGACTTTAAACTTCTACTTGTACTGACTATTTGTGTCCTCTAGAGGGAAGTGTCTGCTCATTACAGTTGATGCTTCTCCTCTGTGATTCAGTTACAAGCCACAGCGGTGCTAAATATTAAAATGCTTACCAAGCATGTTCCTTTTTTTGAATTATCGTTTTTATCTGTTCACCTCCTAAATTCCTATTTTTTGCATTATCAGTATGTATTTAGTTTCAGTAGCATGTAGCTGCCAGCTGATGGGTGTTGGGCTCCTCCTAATTGAAAATTCAGTTTGTGATTGAAGGCTGAATTATGCTGAAGTGTGTAAATATCCTCTCTTTTTGGTATTCAGGCTGCAATATTTCATCATACTGTATATAATCGAGGCTGCACCTGTCCAGAGCTATTCTGCCTCTACTATATTTGATGAATGTTTAATGCATTTTGAATTGGATTTTTACTACGAGCCCTGATGCAGAGAGGTCGGTATGTTTCAGACCAGCACTCCAGCAAACGACAGCATTTCTATTGGTTATAGAATTCTCGCTCAGACCGCCCTGTTGAGCCGTGGTAGATTTCTATTTCCATTCAAGGTTTAATCAGAGACTGTGTATTTCTTTTCAGACGGACTTAGTGTGTCCTGAGCGGCTCATTGAATCAAGATTTGAAAGGCTTTCTAGGAGAACATTTTTGAGAAAATATATTAACATAAAAATACTTTGGCTTGGTTTCGGGATTCTTGTGGATCAGATTCAGGATCGTGTTGAACCAACTCGTAATTTACTGAGTCGGCATCATTGTGATCAAGATTCCACTTTACAATCAAGAACTGTAACAAAACTTCCAAGAAGAACAGTTTTAGTGGGAAAAATAATATGCAAATCTATTTTAAATGCAGGTGTGACAGTTTCATTTATACAGGGAGAAATATACGTAATATTCATATTCATGTATGTTTTCAATGCATGTAAATTACAAATCTTGGACTGTAGCTGAACTGACATTCAAATATGCATATTTAGCATTCTTCATATATTTATTCTTTATTTTTCCTTTGTTTTAGGCTTTCTGGACCCTAAAAAGAATTTTTTCTCTCATCGGATCCTTTCTAGAGACGAATGCATCGATCCCTTCTCCAAGACGGGGAATCTTAGGTGAGAATTGTCTGCTGCTAAACATGACAGCTAGATCAATTGCTTGTAGTTTAGAATGCAGTGACCCTGCATCTGTCTACTCTCTAGACATGATTTGACTTTGTTTTGCCTACACGTAAAAACAAAACCTGGAAGATTGATGGAAAATTTGCAGTGCCTCTTTCATTCATAACAGCGCTGCCACTAAAACAACACTACAGCCAAAGAGAGCTAAATAATGGTTTGTCTGAGTTTGGAAATCTGTCAAAAAGCTCAGCACTTTCAGCCAGCGCCTGCCTTGTGCATTTCTTTCCTGACAGGAACCTTTTCCCATGTGGGGATTCGATGGTGAGCATAATCGATGACCGAGAGGACGTGTGGAAGTTCGCACCAAACCTCATCACTGTGAAGAAATACATCTACTTCCAAGGCACAGGGGATATCAATGCTCCCCCCGGATCACGGGAATCTCAGATGGCCAGGAAAGGTAACGGACTCGCACATCTTTGACAGCTACATGCATTTGTAGAAAAACCCTGTAAGCTTATAACAGTTTATGCAATGCAGAGGGTCAAATGTGCAACAAACGATGTGCTGTCCACGGATTTGTTTCCAGTACCATGCACGTTCCCCTGTAAAATTAACAAGCAAGTCAGTCCAGTGAAGGCACTGATATTAAGCTGCTCTTAAAAGATCATAGCATTAAAACGTAACTTTTCTTAGTACATCATGTAGTTTGAAATTGAGCCACAGAGCTGACGGTTCTGCATCTTACTGACAACCAGCTCTGACATCAGATGAACTGCAGTAGCGTAAACCTGGACCAATTCTGCCTCATTTAAAAAAAATCATACTTGAACATATACCGTATGGATGACACCGGATCTAAGATTTCTTCTGCTCATTTGCTTGTGTATAATATATATCATATGTAACACTATTTATGTGTAATAAGTGCACTACCGGTTCTCACTCTGCCTGTTTGGAATGGGCTGTTTGCTTTGCCTGCCTGTCTCAGATGTGTCTCACGCAGGTAGTGTGGTCGCTCTAACCTGATCAAATGGGCGCTTAAATGAAAAGTCAGTATTCCACAACGCACACACACCGCTGACCGAGGCCAGTGTGGCCTGGGTGTAAGTGCAGGTCTAAACGCACCCACATGCGTCCTGAGATCTGATCACTTGGATCACATTCTGAGGTTGTCTGGGCAAACCCCCAAATCTGTACACTCGGGCTTGGTAAAAAACAAAATTATTCAGTCTTGAGGAACACGGATAACATACATGATTATTTGCAAGTAAGATAGAGTGAGTGTCACAGGAGACCGATGCAAGAAGCAGGTGTGAACTTAGCGCTGTCCACTCGTGATCAGACTTCTCAGGACGCATGTTAATACCAGGTCTGAACTGGGCCTCTCTAAGCTTCCTTTGTCATATCATTTATTACCTAGAAAAATCACCCAGGCAAGATAGTCATCAGCACTGCATCCATGTCCATTCAGTCCCCTAAATACACATAACGAGCATCCACACCTCTGTGAACAAAATGCATCATCGTGAATCAAAGGCACGTGTCACAGGACAAATACGGAACATCTTAAGAGGTTCCAATACTTTCACCTCTGTACCTCCTTCTGCGCCGCGAAGGTCTCTCACAAAAGGAATCCTCTGAACAACAGTGTTACTCACTTCCTTATCAAAGCAGGAAACATGCTGCTTGGAGCCGGCCAGTGTATCTCCTCTGGGGCTGTTGTAGAAACCCCCTCCTCATTTACACCCACTCTCTCAGGTTGTCACATTAATTTGCTGATAACTCCATGTTACAACAGCTGCCAGGCTCGGCAATGGCTCTTACACTGTTGATAAATTCAAAGGGTAAAACACAAACTTCGCCTGTGGTTGAAGTATGTGTGGAGCCCTATATGTATAATCACAAATCATAAGCCAGAGACACAGAGCTTAACTGATTTGAATGCTGCATGTCAGACTCAGGCACAAAGCAGATTTATACCAATAAAAATATAAACTCTTCATAAGGCATTTTCCCCCAGGCATTGCTGCTTTGCAAGTCAAATACTTATTTATCTACACATGTTCTATAAATCTCAATCGGATGACAAACGTACCCTAATTTACATAAAGGGCTTTATTGAATCAACAAAGCTCTTGGTGGCAGCTGGTGAATTTTTTATTACTACTATTTACTTTTGCATTTTTTTAGACAAATACATTGTAAAATGAAGTTGGTTTATCTATAGCACCTGGAGCTTTAAATATGATGAAAATAAAACATAAATATACATCTGGAAATAATGAAAATATTATGAGATGATGAGTGTTCAGTATGCACTTATCTCCAAAAGTAACTAACTCATAACCATAACACATGTGGTGTATAAATTTGTAGAGGTAAAAAAACTGCAGAGATGAATGGTAATTCCGTGTGCGTTGATTATTGCAAGCGATCCCTGTCAAAAGTATTGATTAGGGCAGCTTTAAAGGTCGAGTGTGTAAAGTTGTTTTAAGACATGACCGCCGGGAAAAAACGTGAAAAATTGGCTCTGGAGTTTAACCAGAGTTTGTCTTTTACACATACACAACACAGCAGGAGGTTCTTTAACTCCATCCATCACAACGTTGGCTGTCAGTCATCATCGATGGACCAGCTCACCCATAATGGAGAACTTGACAGAGGCGGGAACCCGTCCTGTGACTGGGCGGGGAGAGCAGCAGAATACTGCCAATTAGTTTTTCATGATTTTGAACCCTTCTTTGATACACTTGGCAATTTTTCTCGAATATAATTCAAATGTGTGTGGGTGTATTTGTACCATTATCTTTGCGAGGAACATTTTAAATGTAGACTATTACGGAGTCATGACATTTTGGGGAAAGTGAGGACATTTTGCCAGTCCTCCCTTTCTGACCCACTTTCAATGGGCTCTTTGAAGCTTCAGACTTACTTTTATGGTTAGAATTAGGGTTAGGTTGGGGTTAAAACTCAGCACTGGGAATGAGTGCTGCGAGGGGCACACATTGACCTTGAGTGTTAAAGGACACTTGAGAAATCCCTCATTGAAACCATAATTGATAGGGAATGCATTATGCCAATACAGATGCAATACCGATTTCAGATGCAGAAAGAAATACAAGGATGTGTTAGTGTGTGTCAGTTAATATACTACTGATTACGGAAAGGTCATATTTGACTTCTGATCATCCTTACCTAACACCGTCGAAATCATGTTGTGATGTGAAATATTATATCACATGCACTACTACGGGTTGGAATCTATGGGCACCTCACGATTAGATTCGATTGTGATACAGAGGGCTACGATTCGATTATAAAATGATTATCGATGCATCAAAGAATTTTATTTCCATACATTGTTTATCTTTGGTAGCATCAAGGCTAATTACTCCGCTGGTCAACAAGATATTCTGCTCCTCCTTGCTCACACTCAGAGCTGATCTTTCATATTTGTGTTGCTGGATTAGCAGGGCGTCGCTTCTTCTGCAACAATGAAGTAAAAAATAATATTAAATTGTTTATTGTTAAAGTGTAAAGTTAGCGCAGGTCAGTGGGAGAGTGGAGGGAGGACAGGAGACTCTGACACGATAAAAGACGACCGAACCTTTAATATGCGTTTGTCCTGATCCTGAAGCAGCGGTGGTTATAGTTATGCAGCGCTGGGACATCGCTAAAAAAAGTAATGTAGAATAAAACATGTATCGATGATGCTCTGTCTCTGCATCGATGCAGTCATCTAAAAAACTATTAATTTCCTCGACCCTTCACACTACCTATTAATACATTTTAGATTGTTAGCCATTCTTCATCTTGAGATGCAATAATGAAAACAATAAGTTTTGCCCACAGTCTAATTTGCTGCATTGGTGTTCTGGCGTTCACTGGCCCGTGCCTGCTCTAGCGTGCCCTGCCTCCTCAAATTATTTAGCCACCCTCTCTCTCTCTCTCTCCAGTCCATGCAGCCCCGAGGTTTTCCTAAGCAATCATCTCGTTAGTGATGGAAGTGCAGTGTTTACAGTAAACTCCCAGCTCAACGAAAAAATGTTACTTTGACTCTAAATTCTTAATTGTCCATTGTTCAGGTTTGCCTGTCTCAACATCAACACTACGGTTTGGGTAACCCTTCTGCAATGTTGATAGGTTATTGCTTGATCATTTTCTTTCACGCTCAAACAGAGGCACTTGCACTGGAGTGACTCTGTGAACCCAGAGGAATCAGCTTAGCCTCAAAGGAAAATCGGACCCCAGAGCAGCTTCTGGAGCTAAACTCAGGGTTATCCCTTGGGTAGAATGTACTAATGTCATATGTTAGGAAGGTTATCATAGACCGAATGCTCATGCTTTTCTCTCGGCGCATTACTTGAAACCATCATTGCCAGTTTTAAGTAATGCATTTAAAACATAGCAGAGTACAAAACATTTAAAAATAACCTGCATCAAATGTGTGATAAGGTCCCTTTCTTTCTGAAGTTGAAAGTTTTTGCAACTGTAAATGTCAAGCTAACGTTAAGAAAGTAAGCCAGCTATCACATAAATGAACTTTACAGACACAATGCTTCATAGCAAAATCTTCATCTTAAAGCATGCGTCTTTTCAAAAAGGACCGCAATGAAATACATGAGGGACATTCTTCTGTTATTCTTCACATTTTTTAGATTGTGTGAGATTTTATGTTTCCTTTCTCATAATGTCAGATACAGTCACTAAGAATGTCAAATAAGCGTTAGTTATCTAACTGGTCTGTGGCAGCCTACCAGCTGAAATGTGTAAGCCTCTGTTACAAGAATTTTCAAAATAATGTTATAGTATTATGCAAAACAGTATATGGACGATAAACATGCACTGGTTGCTGTAGTTTGATCTGGTTTGTCTGATTGACCAGAGTCCTTTAATCTTTAGTTTATCTTAAAAACTGTTTCCATACCAGAGATGACACGATTCTGATTCACTTTCATGTCTTGTAACTGCAGGAGGTCCCTCAAGTCGGCCAGCGGAGAGCACAGAATCAGCAGGGACGCTTGGAACAGAAGAGCATAATAATGGCATCAGGAAAAGGTCAAAGGACCAGAATCCGTCTGGAAAGGATGAGCCCACAGCATCTCAGTCTTCTCAGGGAGTACCAACAAATGCACGGACTCACCCCACAGGGGGTGTGGAGGATGTGTCAGGACAAAGTAAAGAGTCAGTGACTGAGTCAGTGACTGAGTCAGTGACTGAGGCGCTGCCTGAGGCGCTGCCTGAGGCACTGCCTGAGGCAGGGTCGAAAGAAGCTCAGGAAACAGATAGAACAAATGTAAAGGAAGATGACAGCAAGGGGACGCAAGAGGCACAGGAAGGTGCAAACTCCTCAGCACCCAGCCACGACTCCAACAACTTGGACTTTGACCTGTCAAGTGACAGTGACAATGACTCTATTACAGACAAACCTCCCTCATCTGATGGGGATAGTGAAGTGAAGTCTTGCCAAACAAAAAAGAAACCAGAACCGGAAGGTGTTACGCAAGAGCCCAGTGATGGGGAAGAGGCCAAGGTAGACAGTAAAGGCCAGGGAGAAATAGACAACAGTTCAGATGTAGCAGAACCTTCAGGAGTTCTTCTTCCAGACCCAGAGCTCGGAAATGGCTGCTCAGACAGGACAGAGCCAGAAACAGAGTCCCAGAATAGTGAACAATCTGGGGTCACCATGGGGGAGGAACTGCTAGACCAGAGTATGGAAGACGAGGAGGAAGAAGAAGCAGATATTGACCAGGATGATCACCTGATCTACCTGGAGGAAGTGCTAGAAAGGGTTCATGCTGAGTACTATGGCCGCTACGAGGCATTCCTGAGGAAGGACGCCCCGGAAACCCCGGACATCCGCAAGATTGTCCCAGAGCTGAAAGGAAAAACACTGGAGGGAACAATGATAGTGTTCAGTGGTCTGTACCCGACCAACTACCCCATGGAGAGGACTCGTGAGTTCTACCATGCCAAGGCACTGGGGGCCAAAATTGGCAAGAATCTGGCTCTCAACTCCGAAGATCCCAATCGGACAACACATCTCATTGCAGCAAGAGCTGGTATGTACAAATGCTTTCTAAAACTTCCAAGGTATTGTTCTCAAAGTAGTTATAGTTAATATAACAAGTCTAAACACAACAGAATTACCTGCAGTGGCTTTTCTATTCTTTTCCAACTGCTGAATATAGTCAAGGTATTCTTTTTGGAGCAGCTTGCTGGAAAACCTTTGTCATGGTTTGCTAATGAGGATAGAATTAAATTCTTTAGTTTGACTTAATTATTGGCAGACTTGTGTGCCTGACACTTTTGTCTGAGCAGACAGATAATTGAGATTGAGCACACTGTCATCCCAATTAATGTATCTCATGTTCTATTTGCACTTCTACTAATTTAAAGCCCACGGGTGAAAATGTAAGTTTTTAAACATGTTGACTTGTCCACCTGGTCCCTTTTTTACATGATAAAAGACATGGTTTTAGCAAAATAAGCAGTCAATGGTTGGAGGTCAGTAGCTGGAAAAGGCTCCTCAACAGTAGGGGTGAGCTGTGAGGGTGGGAAGATGGGGAGCAGGGGCCGGGCCATATTAGAATATTCATAGGTTCTAGTCATGAAATGAAGAAGGAAGGTTGTTACATGAATGTGCAATAGTATAAACAAAATGAACATTTAACACTTACATTGATATTATATTGAGACAATCTTTTTGCTGTAGGACATGCATGCCATTTTCTGTCAATTCCTTGTGCGGACTCTGCCGCTACCAATGAAATATAATGTGGAAAGAGGTAATCACTGAATGTGAATGCTAGAGCTGGAAGTCATTTAGTTGATTAGGTTATTAATAGAATTATTATCAGCTACAATTTTCAGCTTCTCAATTGGCTGCACTTGATACATTTTGGACTTTTGGTCTGACAAAGCAAGAACGCAAGACGAGAAAAAAAAGCTAATTATTTGAATATTAAATATAATTGTAGCCTCAGTGTATACAATGAATGACTATTGAAGAAAAGCTGCCAATCTAAAACAGAATCATAGTTGTCTATTTCATTTAAATCTTTAGGATTATAACTTTAATTGTGTGTGAGTCAACAACCAGCTAGCTGTGGATCTGGACCTCTGCGATCCAGTGGCTAAAAATTGATTCATATTTTAAATTGGACTGATTTTCGAATAGTTCCTTGTGACAGCTCCTTCTCTGTAATTAGTTATTAATTTCAGTGACAAAGATCACTTCATCTGACATTAGAGAACCGTATGAATGCTTCAGGTTATGTTTATATGCATTTAAGCCTCAAATGGTAAAAGAACTTGCTCGTACACCTATGTAATTTTGAAGCTTAAGCTAATGTACTGCTTTGATGAAGCCATTCCACCATGGGTCACCTTTTTACTCAGCACCCTTAGCCTTAGTTAACTGTCATCACCATTTGCTTTCATCTTCAGAAATGTCTCCCAACGTCTGCATGCATTTTCTGTCCACAACACATAGACAATAAAACATACAACTCTTCTTTAAAACACTGAACATGTTAAAGCAGCTCCTAACACAGAAATTGCTGTTCTATCTGAAAAGCAGTGGATTCACGACTGTGTTGCTACCAATCCTGTTCAGCTTCTGAAAACAAACACACAAAGTGGCATCATTGCCCTGGGAACCAGCCCCCGTTGAACAGCACTTGACCATCACTCACCTTGTGCATCAGGAGAGAAAAATCAGCCATAGATGGAATCATGGCAAAAGGAGCAGTCAGTCATTTAGATGGGAAATAGCAACAGAAAAACTCCTGTTTTGTTGCCAGACAAGCAGAAATGACCAATATTCATCATAGAGTTCATCTAGGTATGAAGTATTGTCAGAAACCAACAGAGCCTAAGAGAAAATTAACCAAACCTGACCTGAACCCGACAGGCCTTGTGTTTTTTGTGTCCAAATCCGATCAAAGGGTCCAATGTGTTCCCCCGATTGCAGGCACATGCAGCATAAAATAAATGAAGTAACCCAATCAACGTGACCTGACCTGAATGATATATAATTTGTGAGGGTCCCTACAGGCTCAAAGGCAATTTATTACTCTAAGCTTTTAACAACCAGCACCTCTATATCTGGAAAGGATTAAACCCATGGTTCTTTTAAGGAGAACTGGACATCATATTTTATGATGGCTCCTCTGTCATTCCCCTGATGAAATAAATAATCACACAGTTCTTCAAGACGTTCCAAAATGTATTCGACCAAATTGATCAAAGTCTAGTAATTGACTAATTTTGTAGATTTCTGACACTCAGTAAGTGCTAGGCTCTAGTGCTGTATCCTGGGGCTTGATTTACCTCCTTCACCTGCTTCACACATCTAATACTTGATGACTTTTAAAGCAAGACATAGCTGTACATGTGAGGTTCTGCTGGCAACCCTGACAGCATTAATATGAAGTTTTAACAATGGACTCTTTCAAGACAGTTGCTAATAGGGCTCGGGAAATTAACTGAAAATGTATCGAAACCGATATTTATAAGCTCTAAGCAACTTGATTTTGCTAATGTTGGTTATTAATTTAATACTTTCCCCAGTGTGTGCATTCACAAACTGTGGGCTTTCCGCCTCATTCATTCCAACGGTGGCACATGATGTAGTATAACCCTACTGCATGTTCTCCCTCCTCACTCCCCCGCTGACCTGTGCTCACCTGCTACACCTTTACAATAAACACCAACACTAATCACTTTATTAGGATCTGAACTGTACTGAAGTTTAATTTGTGTTTGTTTGATTCACTCTAAAGTTATAAGACAGGTGTTTCGTGTTTTTGGGACAACCAAGTACAGATTGACTAAAACTGGATGCAGGTCTTACTGCAAAACTGATCTTTAAAAAACAAACACAAACAATAATCATGCTTTTAGTCACACTAGTCGTGTACAGATGGCAGTGTTGGGCAGTCTACCACTTTGTGCCTATCTGAAATATGAATAATAACTGTTGCAGTCAAATATGAAACAAACCCATAAGTTTGGTCATAGAATGAAACATGGGAAAAAAAGTGATTGGACCAAACTCACATGGTTGAAGGACTAGTAAGGTTTTGCCAAACAGCTGCAATACTTCTGACATTCTCATTAGCCTCAGCAGCACCTTTTGTTTACTGCCAATTAGAAAATGCTACTATGCTAACTTGCTTAAGTTACATGTTGAACATTGCAATTGTTGTACCTTCTAAACGTCAGCAGGTTAGCATTGTCGCAGGGAGAATTAGTATTTAGCTCATAGCACGACCGTGCCTGAAGTACAGCCTCACAGAGCTGCTAGAATGACTGAATTATATTATGTTGTTTTCTTGAGCAACATAGTTCAATTATAATGGAATAATGAAATCAGTTTATCATAATGCATATGGTAGTTTTGCTGCCTTAGGCGAAGAAAAATAATTAAAATGCTAGAGTGGACATCGCTTTGTCCAGTTTTCCAGTTTATGACTAACAGTGAAGTACTAAGCAGGCGCTGTGCATACTGTACACCAGCTGAACTGAAAATGTGCCTGAACAGTGAGAGTCAATGTCTGAACAAGCCTTTGAATGTTAGCCATGCATGGCTAAAATGACCCGGGGTTAATGAGCCTCTACACCCAAAGATTCAATTTGGAGTCTTTGTGTCAAACATCAATTTGTGTTATTCAAGCAGAAACACGCCCCTCTTTTGAAATCACTCAAACAAAACAGCGCCTCTTTGATTCCTTAGTCAACTTTTCAGTTGGCAGAAAAGTGAAAGAACATTCGCTCCAAAAGACAAATCGTCCTTATCTTTTCTAATAATATTGACCAGGCAATTATTTTCCCCTTTCGCTTCCAGGATAGAAAGTCTATACATTGATCCGAATTATTCAGCAGTCCCAGTGGGAGTGTAGTTTGTAAAAGCTTTTTGATTGTATGGTCAAAACGTTTTCCCATGTTGACTCCTGTCACCCAGGCACAGAGAAGGTTCGTCGGGCACAGGGCTGCAACCACCTCTATGTTGTCAATCCCGACTGGCTGTGGAGCTGTCTGGAGCGCTGGGAGAGGGTGGAGGAGCAGCTGTACCCACTAAAGGAAGACTACTCCAAGATGCCAAGGTAAAGAGCTGTCTAATGAGCCATGGTCTTACAAGCCTCCCCAAACCTAATAGACGTTAACTGTTATTGATGACATATTAAGTCCATTTATCAAAATCCCACTTGAAGATGATCCTTACACTCTGATCTCTTTTGTGTGAAAGGAGCAACAGTCCAGCAGCCTTTCCTGACAATCAGGGCCCCCTGCAGAGGCCTCTTTTCCAGCCAGCTCCCATCCACCACAGACCTCCACCTCCAGAGCTCGAGGTTCGGATCTACGATCCCGTCACGGGGAAGCTGATCCGCAGGGGCCCTCAGGTGTCACAGCCGCAACCCTACCTCCAGGCTCCAGGGTCAATGTTGCTCTCTGATCACCAACAGTCTTGTCTCAGGTACTGCAAGAAATGAATCACATTTGTGCAATATGAGCAAGCAGTGAATGAAAGTGTATCAAACAGAGATAGGCCTCTAACAGTCTGAATGCAGCTGACCCAAGTAAATGGTAAATAAAGTGGAACCTAAAAAATATGATAGCTAGAAGAGACAATAATAAACTTGATTAAATACATGTAATTATTTACAGTACATCTGTAGGAGGACTTTAAATAAAAATATTTCTGAGGGAGTATTTTTGCTTTATCGTCTGATGATGGACAAATAATTAATGTTGTCTTATAATCATGTGTAATATTGAACAATGTGTTGATAAATATTCTGATAAAATACATCAAATCCTTAAATTCCTTTATCAAATCAAAGAATCTTTGTTGAATTAAAATGAAGCAATAATATCTCTGCTATATGGTCACATTGAAAGACTGCAACAGGAAAACGATTCCTCTGATCCAGATCAGAGGAATCTGACTCCGGCTTTCCTATTGATGATCTGATTCGTCAATAGCTATAACCTCTAACTCAACCTGCTCTGGAGAAGGTTAGCAACTCAGCACAAGTTACCATAGTGATTTACCCCTTTAAGAAGTGAAGTAGCTTTATAACAGTGAAAACCCAGAGTGAAACCTTTCCATCAACTCCCTCTCTCTCATCTCTCTCTGGACATTGTGACCCTTGGGGGTAATGTTACAGTAACAATGTATAAAAGTGAAGGTTATGCTTCTGATGTCTATTCTGTTAGTAATATTTACTGCAGATTTGCACATAACAGATCTTATATGTATGGATTTGTCCTCTGGGCCTCATTTCTATCCTCCCTTCTCTGTAAACGTAGACAGCTGTTAATGTTGTGCTACTGTACTGTATGAATTACACCCAGTGGAGACATGCAGCCTCTTCAGCTGTGAACTGAGGCACAATAAAGTGCCCAACAAACCTGTGGGCCCTTTTTTGGGCACCCCCAACAAACCTTTAACTGTATGGATTGTTTGGTGGCAGGGGAAGCCAGACAGTGTGTAGTTTGTTGCTCCCAGACGAGCCTCTGAATTTGTGTGGCACATCTTTTAATCTGCACATTGGGTCTTTAAAACAGCACAATAAAATCCAGGCTACCTTGCACTACTTAGGGTGGTAACGATGTATATTACTTATCATACAAATGTTTTCATATTCATCCAGTTATATAAATATTTCAAGACAAGAATGAAATGCCAGATTAAAGAATAGGTGTCAGATTTGTGATCTTCCACTCCATCATTCATTGTAGATAGAAGAGTGTACTCTGCAGCGGAGAGGCTGTGGCCTGACTGTTTTTCACTACATAAACTTAACATCTCTTGACTGGACAGTCACGCCAGATTCAAATGTTTTGAATTTATTATATTTGTGATGATACGCTGTAATTTATAATCGCAAGCATGAAATCGGCCCACTTTATTAATGGCTTGGAGGCAATGTGGAGGTTTAGGGAGATGCATAAACTTTAATTTTAATTAAATCATCAAAGAAGGTCTGTTCAATTAAGCACAAGGCAAAGTATAGGAACATCCTCTTCCCACTTGCATAAGATTTGCATCTAATGTTTGTTTTTTTAATAAGGAGAAAGTCTTTGCAATTCCCGTCATTGGTCCCTCAGTCAGCATTCAGTCCTTCACCATGCACGCTACGTCTGCAAATTGTTGTGAAAAATGTGCTGATTATTTACAGTGTTTGCAAATGAATGTGTTTCCCTTATGATTCCTGTGAAGAGTGCTTCAAAACAAGAATACATTTCAAAGCAGGACAAGCAAACCAGGAGATGAAATAATAAAAGCAGTAATCAACCCTTATTTCTAATGTGTGAAAATGATTTGTTAATTGATATGGTTGATTAGGTGGCAAACATTGGCCTCCATACAATTACTAAATATACTGATAGATGGATGGATACAATTGTTTCTTTCTATTGAACTAGCTATCTAGCAAGTTCATGTTTATATTTGCAATGGAGTTAACATTCATACTCTATAATAAAAATAACCTTTAATTATTACATATCTGATAATGATCTACTTGAGGGATATATTAGTTTTCTGGTAGTATAGCTATAAACACTTTTTATACGTGCATTTCGGCATTTATATATATATATATATTAGTCTTTTCTTTGTGGTTGTGTATGTATATGTGTTGACGTTTTGTCTTCAAATTTCATCACTATTCCATGTCAATTTGATATACCCTTTGTGACTAAACATTTGTGAAGATTTTGTCTGTTGTGAAACCAAACAATAAACTACTTCATCAGTGTTCTTGTTTTTTGTGTTATTTCACCCCAGGGGATCTTCAAAGGATCAGCAGGATGACGCAGCGGGGCCCAGCCACGACGACGAGCAGCCTGGGCCGTCTCGTAGAAAACGACAGCCAAGCATGTCAGAAACTATGCCTCTATACACACTTTGCAAGGAGGATCTAGAGAGCATGGATAAAGAGGTAAGATGTGAGAAGAACTCTTCTTTGGCTCATCCTATTAATTTGAGATCCAAAGAAAGAAGGCTTACGGCTAGGAGTAAGAATAGGAATGTCCCAATAGGCAGGAAAATCTCTCATGTGACCAAGACTTTTCCATGTAGAGCAGTTTTAGTGAATTTGCTTGTTGTAATTTATTCAATGGACTGTAAACAATTTAAATACAGACAAAAACTGAATATACAGCAATTCAAAAACTCTTTTCTCAGCAGTCTTCAATGAACCTCACAGTAGGAGATGTCTCTAATATCCACCTCTAATATTATTGCCAAACCGTGCTGCTTCCCTTAATCATGCAAGCTTTGTTGATGGTACCAGAACCAACTTCGGTTTCAGAAGACTTTCTGTGTTTAACTTTTGTCATTTGATGCTCTTGCATAATGGAGTCTTTGTTGTTTTGACTTCTCTTTCACTCCTTCTTTCCTGTTGCTCATTTGATCTAATAAGAGCTTTGAGGTCTGTCACCTTTTGCGGTGCAGATGGAGCTGTAATTAAGTATTTATTTAAAGACTCAGCACTTCTATACTCACTCCAAACTGAAAGTCATTGACTAGCAAACCAATAGAGGGTAAACCGTTCAATAATAATAACTCTTTGTATCGCAGCTTTCATGCAAATATGCAGCCCAAAGCTTTTTTCAAAACTCTAAACAAATAAACTAACAATAATACAGCAACAACAAAAATAAAACGCGTAATAAAAATATAATAAACCCAAAAAGATTTAACCAAAGTATTGCCAAAAGTTAAAAAGTAAGAACCAATTTTGATAACTCCAATTTAAAAGCATGATTCAAGAATATATCTTAAATTTCTTAAGAAGGGAGTTTGCTGATCTGAGATTACGGAGAGAGTATTGAACAGTTTAGTGCCATAAGACAGAAAGCAGTTTCATTAGATTTCTTAGAGTTTCTGATGTAGGAAGGTGCTAAGTTAAGACTTAATACTACTAAACTACTTTTAAAACCAGGTGCATGTAGCCAGGGCGCGGTCACGAGCAGTTGGGTAATGCAATTTCTTTTTTTCGTATTTGCCAATTTGCATTTTTTTTAGGACCGTTTTTAGGTTGATTCGTACATAGCTGCTGCAAACTATGCAAAGTTTAATACATGAATATGTCATCATTTCAACATTGCTCAGAGGTCAAATAGTCAATTTTGTTTTTTGTAACCTCATTAAAAATGTTAACAATATGTAGACCAGAGTTTAAAAAGAGCAACACTTCTATGGTGAATCAGAATTATACAATTGTGTATCATCTGCATTACAGTGATATTTGACATCACAGGGATGGATGGATAAAGGAAAAAGAACAGGACCTATAATCAATATAATATAGGATTTTCATGTGAGGTTTTCGCAGCCTCAGGTTGTATTTAGTAGTGACATTTCAGGTTGACTGCCCCCTAGTGGGCGGCATGGTTGCGCAGTGGTTTGCAATGTCGCTTCACAGCAAGAGGGTTCACAGCCTGTGTGGACTTTGCATGTTTTCCCTGTGTCTGTGTGGGTTTTCTGCGGGGACTTCAGCATGCAGATTTGGGTTAGGCTATTTGAAGACTTTTGATTGACTGTAGGTGTGAATTTGGGTGAATGGTTGTTTTTCACTGTGTGTAACCCTGCGATTTGCTGTCAACCTATCAAGTGTGTATACCCCGCCTCTCACCCAATGTCAACACTGATTTGCTCCAGCTAAACCCCCTGACTCTAATAACATAGAGACAATGAATGGATAGCTTTCTGTGCCTGTGTGCATATTTATGTCTAGTCTTGCTATTTGTTGGTAAAACTTCTGGAAAAGTTGGTCTGATAGACTGGATCTCACCTCCTTGTCACGTATGAATGAGATGGTTGATTGTTCTGAATCGAAATAGCATTTAGATCCACTTCATTATGCAGCCATTGTAGACAGCTTTTGGCTTATTTTGATCACTACGTAAAGTGAATCAATAGACAGCTTTGAAAACATCATAGCAACACGTACTTTGACGTACTGTTCCACACATTTTCATCTATTCGGATCTTGAGCAAACCTTAGATAGCTATCATGTCAGCCTACGTGTTACATTCTATATATTGTGCAATTATTGTAAGGCTGGTGAAGTGATTACTAATGTCTGAGAGCTCTGCACCTCCTGCTTGGATAATGCTCTTTAGTGGAGGCTGAATTCTGCTAATGCTTCAGCAGGGGGAAAGTGTGCAAAGTGGATCTCGAGATCTGCCAAGAGCCTCTCGGCAGGTGATTATTCTAAAGAAAACGATTGTGGCATGTTCACATGGGACACGACATGTGACAAACTATAAGGTCACTTGTTGGGTAATGGTAATTATGAATTTGAATAATTTGCCATATAGCATGGCTTATTATCCAAAGATGTATGTGTAAAGTGCCTTGAGATAAAGTATGTTATGATTTGGCGCTATACAAATAACATGGAATTGAATAGGTGGTGAAAGTGTATAATGTAGCAAATCCCCTCAACTCTGTGAATCTTGTTTGAGCTCATCGTTTTGGTTTTCAGACACAATAAGATGCGTTTGTTTGATAGTTTAAAAAAAATGTACTGTTGATGTTTTCAGTTGTAGAATGTGTTTATGTTAAGATGGCATAGAACATAAGTGGATGAGTCGATGCATCAGTCAAGAAGACACTGAGAAAGCTCTTTGAAGTTGTTCTTTCTTGGTTTGCAAATCTGATGTTTTCTTTCCCAACGGTGAACAAAGACATTAAATAATTTAGGTAAAACATGACTCAAGTATTTATGACATTAATTTGATGTAGAGTAGCCGAACTGGCACGATAGGCACCAGTGTGCAGGGGAGTGAATGATACATTTGTCCTATTTGTAGATGAGGCATAATTAAGAAAGGACATTTGTTGAGTGTTTCTAAAAATACAAAATATGAATATAAAAAAGCATGACCCAACAAACCGCAAGCCCCTGAGCTGTCAACAGCCCTACACACAGTTATTAATAACATCTTGTTATTTACACTAAAGTAGCTTCCAGGTTCTGTGTAGCCTTAAACCATTTGGTAGGTTATATATCTTGCAAGGAAATGGGACTTTGGTTTAACTTTATGATCTGGATGTCAGTGGGATTGGTCATGCTTTAAATGACAAACTGGCTCCAGTTACTGTGGTGCTAAACAGCCTGCCATGTTAACGCAGTTGAATTTTGAAATTAAGTAACTCTGTAGCTGCAGGCAACAGCTCCGTCTAACTGCTGTGCAATGCGTTTCTGAGAACGGACGTTTTACTCCTTTTTTCCCCGCTACACCCATGTGCTTGAAGATGGTGCAGGGCTGCATCACATATCCTATGAGAATTAGTGGCCTAAAATACTGCCTGAGCCAAGAGCTATTTAACATTTCCCTTAATATTTTACATCTATATCTCGGAGCTCTAAATGCAATGTATGATGGAGTGTCTTTGAGGATTTGGCTAAGGCATAATCTATTGATTGAAAAAAAAAATATTTGTCTAATTAATAAAGGTTTCTGTTGCTGCACATGTCAAGGCTTCTGTTCTTGAATGGTGTATTTGCTGGTTTATAATGATGAAGGGGCATATTTATTAGTTATAATTCAGAGGTAGATATTGGCAGACCCCTCAATGCTAGCTACCTGTAGATATCTACCTAATTAGGCTCCATGATTTGGTGCTGCCTTCTTCTGGCTTCCATAAGGTCATTGAAATAAAGATATTATTGTTCTGCAATGAAAAGCTGGTTATTCCAATTAGTAGATGTATATGTAAATTGTATTCTTATATAACCCTTTCAGCTGCTTATGTATTAGTATTTTCAGGTTTTTTTCTTAAAAAAAAAGCAAACTGGAAACTGTTTCTATTATTAATATTGAAGTGGTACATTATGTCAGTGGTTGGGTCATCTCAGCTGGGATGATTGGACTGAAGAATGTTTTGTCTGTTTCCTTTCTTGGATAATGGGGGATTTGCAATGCAGAGAATGTGCCACTTGGAAAACATATTTTTCTTGATTATTTGAATAAAATGTCAGCAATGTGTTATGATCTTAAGAAATTGCTGGCTTGAGTCCTTGTTTACCACGTTATTCATTGAAATGTGTTGGGACTTTTGAATAGAGAAGCGCAGGATAAAGATGGATCTCAATTTGATTTGTCAAAGCCAGTAATATGTGTATTTTAAGCTGACATTAAAGAGGTCTTCTAACTGTGTAAGGGCTGGCCTCTTATTAAGATGGCCATGAACAAGCTTAGAATTGATTTCACTAATGAAGAAATTAATTATCTCTGAACTCCTTCAGGGACATGATCTATCTACCCAATGTACTCTCGCTCAGTACAGGTGCCAGAACAAATGTACAGGCAGTCTTGTATATCTCACCTTGGCTGGGCCTTTTTAGCTCTAAAACACTGTGCTTTTATGTTTTTATTAGTCACTGCTGTTGTGCAATAAAACATTATTGTTGCATGGCCTTAATATATATTTTAATCTTACTCAAAGGCCAATTTCTTGCTAAAATAGCCCAATTGCAGTTTAATACCAATTTGATTAATGAAGTGTTCAGTGCACACACACTGGATATTGTTCCCAAAACACCAACAGCATTTACTGTGTAAATGGGACATTTTGATGGCTCAAAGCATTACGCTGAGTGAAGTTCACTATTGAGCAGGGATGATTTGGGGATGTGTTTGCCCCCATCAGGTTGTTCTTGTTGAACACCCATTGGTTCAGGCAGGGCTCATTTCTTCAGTTTTGAAAACTATAAAATACTTTCAAGAATGTAATACATTAACAATGAAGAAACATTCAGAGGGCAAGATGGTGCAACTGGAATTATTAGATAGATTCTATCCAGTACTGACCTTTAGCTTACAGGCTAATGCAGCACCTGGTCTCCATGCATGCAACAATTGCCACTGTCAAGAGAAGAAAAACAATTTTTTGTAGATGAAGAACTTATAAGCAAAAATATGCAAATCTGACTTAAGGCCAAAACTTTACGCAAACAATAGCTGTGTTGCAGAGACTTCTTACACATACATAAAATATCAAATCAAACCACAGATTTTGCGTAGTTACATTAAAAATAGATTTTATATTATTATACAAGTAAGCTTTGTGATTCATAGCAAGAAGGTTCTGGGTAGATGTATATCAGAGGCTAAGCCTTAGGGGTCTATTTGAAATAGACCATGATTCATAAATTTCTGATTTTGGAGTCTTAACACCACTATGGCACATTGACTTCAGCCAGGTTATTTGCAAGTCTGGGTATTTACTCCTTGCAAGCACTGCTGCATCCTTGTCCAACATCTTTTTAAAAGTAAAGAAATGGACTCAAAGGGTCCTTTGTGGATTTCAAATGTCATCCTCCTCGGACTGCCTTTGCTAAAGGGCAGTCTTTGACATTCTTAAACACTCTAGATCTTCAGGGCAAATAGAAAGAGCCAATCTTAATTGGCTGAAGCAAGGTACACATAAGAGTCAGGTAAGACAGCCTCACATTTAAATGTCACCAATGGTTACACGTTGGTATGTGTCAGGTTACCTGGAACAACATGTGCAGAGTTGCCCTGCTAAGAATCACAGCATTGTACCTACTGGGTGACCTTTCTTTAAAATTGCTGTTCCCTTGGCTGTGTGATTAGTGGAGGTGGCTGGAAACTCTTTCTTCCGCTGCTTTCTCTACCACCATAATGCACCATATTTACTACCGGGAAAACCTGCCCTATGTGTAGGACCTCTTGGCGAACCAACAGCCGGTAGCTGCAGACTGGTATTCCTGAATGGAATTATCAGTGCTAGAAAAACCCTTTCGCATTGCAGCCAGTCACTTGATGAATTGTTAACATAGAAAGTTCGGCTTAATGAAGCTTTAAAGAACACAAGATTTACAGCTAAAACCGTCTTCCCACCTGAACCAGAATGTCACCCTCAGATACTCTTACAGTGTCTCTTCAGATGACCTGTTATGATAACTTTTGTCCTTTACCTAAAAGATAACATTGCCTTGTGAGTGTATTGCGTTATGGGCAATAGCTTATTTAATGACGGATTTCTCTCTTTATATTTGCATTGAACACATGAGTAAAAAAGGTGTCTCTAGAAACAAGCCCCTGTGGTACAATATAGAAACTGTATGGATATAAATTAATAAAGTGTTCCCCAGTTGCTCTGCAGCAGATAATGTTAGTTAAGTCATTGTAATTTGAAATTCAGGCCCATGTTTGCATTAATATTTTAATGAAAAAGACTAATTTAACAGTCCGCCACGATTTTATGCCTACAAATTATTCCAAGTTTTTATCAAGTCACTCAATGATGTATTTAAAGATCCCTAACTGCATTTTATGTTGTTGCTGTAAAAACCGACACATCACATTATAAGGTTTTGGGAAATTAGTTAGCAACAGTTTCTTACATCCAACTGACACAGAGAAAGAGTGTTATTCATTTGGAATCATATTTCTGGTCACCTGATGAAAGTAGGTCTAATATTCACACTTCTTTCAGCTCTGTCTTGGTCTTCTCGACTCCTGAGGGAAATGGAACTACAACGTTGAGGGCTGTAAAAATAAAATACATCAAGCAAGACTGCATAGAGCTCATCACAACTCCAGATAAAGACCATAATTCTACAACATGTGTTCTTTGCAGCGAGAAACCCTTCTCCCTTTGCATATAAAGATATTGTCCCTTTAAAATTAATTGTTATTTCTTGGAGTGGGCAGGTTATTACATGAAGGACATTGAACTATACAAATGCAAGTTAAAGAACAGTATGATATCAGCTTTTACTCACTTGTTGCATTGGTTTGTTGATTATATATTATTATCATATAATATAACCATCATACAGCATCAAGTCAGTACTACACCTTTACTGTAATCCCTTTAAATACTGTATGTAAACTCTTAAGCAGAAAACAGGCACCCTTTCACATACAGAATAAGGCATTAAAACACAGAGTTTAAAGTGTGTATTGGCTGGATTTGAATCTGTCAGTGAATAACATTTTAGCTGCCTTTACCAATTTAGGATAAGTGGATTTATCAACACCGTTAAACTTAAAGTCAAATGAAATCCCGATGAGTCCAGACCTAATGAGTCAGGTGAGGAT
Organism: Hippoglossus stenolepis; assembly: GCF_022539355.2. Classification (NCBI taxonomy): domain Eukaryota; kingdom Metazoa; phylum Chordata; class Actinopteri; order Pleuronectiformes; family Pleuronectidae; genus Hippoglossus; species Hippoglossus stenolepis. Next base: position 17,742,912 of record NC_061499.1, on the reverse strand, counting down.
TTCAACACAAGGCAGTGTTGGGGCGACATGTGTGTCGCCATAGGGGCCCTCAGAGACATGACTCATTAAGCCGAGGATCATAGGAGATCAGTCACAGTGGTGCCAAGTCTCCCTCCGCCTGCAGATATTGATATCTTACAGCCTTTGAGAGGTGTAATCCTCAGAAGGTACTGAAGAGAACATGCTTTTGCATGAGTTTTCAAAATGCAGAGGCTTTTCAGGATTTTTGTCTTGGTGCTATAGAATTGCATACTGATGTTATTTGTTGGTTAAATGCATAATAGTAACCTGGAAGTTGTTCTTTTGGCGCAGACAACAGCTGCCCCAGGACAGTGCTTTAGCCCAGTCCCCTGCCGATGGACCCTGTGTTGTACTTTGCTGTGGCTCATATGTACCACAGAGTAGACAAATCCAATATGTAGTATATGAAAGCCTTTATTGCTCTGTGGCAACGGACTTACAGACCAGTAATTACAGCTGTAGTCTGAAGAATCGCAGATGTCCCCACAGAGACACCACACACATTAAGTGAAAGATCATCCAAAGGATTTGACTCAGCTGAAGGTGAGGTTTCTGTTGATTTAAAAGCTTCATTCCATATTTCTCTTTGCAAGAAAGCTCCAAGTTTGGTTGAACTCTTGTGACCAGGCCAGCTGAAACAAGCTGCTCCGGCCTGATAGCAATGCTGCTTGTCAATGTGACATTTCAGAAAGTTTTTAACCGAAAGGCCCAAGTGAAGTCTGTGGTATGTAGAAAGGCCAGGGCAATAATTGCATTAGTTTGGCATGAAGTCCATGGAGATGAACATGCCAAGTGATGCTTGTTATAGGCCGAGCATAGCAGAAATCGGTAATATGGATTAGGATGTGGACATGTCATGTCAGTAGGACTGGGCCCTTCCTGATAAAGAAGTATATTTTTACAGTATAGAAAATGGCCTGGGTTTAACAGCAATTAAACTTTGGAGTTATGTAGAGTGCTTTTTGTAGAGTAGACACAGTACAGACTAATGTCAGGTTATCATTGGATTTTTGATATTCTATATGTATGTTTAAGCTTGGAAACATAAAATCTCTTTAAGTGGCTCACCTGCAGAGTAAACAATAAAATGTGACGTAGTTATTTTATTTATTTTTTAAATTGGTTAGTCCTTCTATATATTGAGCAAAACTGCAAAACATTCACTAGTTCACTCTTTCTGAATTTGAAGATGAGCTGATTTTCTCTTTCTGACATGGTTGTAGATTTGAGAAGCTGGAAACGGTGAAGTATATTTGCATTTTTTTGTAAAAAATGTGAAACATAAAAAAATGATTAGCTTATGCTTTCAAACATTACTTCAAACTTACTCAACTTGTTCCAAAACTCAACAAAGCAAGGCTAAAAGTGAAATCGTCAGCCTGTTGGCCTCAGCTTGGTGTGTGTGTGTTGCTGTCCGTGGTGCTGAAATTTTGCACTTGTTAACACTGAGGTTGCAAAGCAGCGGGATACAAGTTATCAGACCAGTGCTACAGGGTCAGGCGCAGTCAATAATGCCGACACAAGCCCATTACCGCTCCGAGACAAGCCACTCCGTCACCCAGCATCTGTCCCTAAACCTGGAGCGCTATGAATAGTCCCTCTGCTGCGGTTGCTATTCTCACGCGGTCCCTTGCAGCCTGACAAAAACATCTCAAGTCATCTGAATGTGGCGAGATGTCCACTTTTGGACCTCGCTCAAACAGTTAAAGCTCATTTTGGCAGAAGAAATTTGGTCTGGCTTTTTTTTCCCTCTGAACCAAAGTGATTCAGCAAAGTGTATCATTGATATAAAACTTTCGGAAACCTGAATTCTCTAGAGCTCATTCTCTGAAGTGTTTTTGTGTTTGAAGCCGCTCTTGTTTTTTAGCTCAGATTTACTTAACCACCCTCCACTAACCTCAGCTGCGGTGTAGCACGTCTCCCTGAGATGATGGTTAAAAAAGAAACCGGTATCCTCCTTTTTTGCGGAGCCTCTTAAGAACACTTGTTCTCAAAGGATTTCTGTGCTTTCTGCTTGTGAATGCTTCAGCTTCCATTCATGTAGGCGTCGGTAGAAGTAGACTGAAGATGTATATTCTCGTTGCCATTGTTACTGTCAGATTGGGACTTGGCCCTTGCTAATGAACAGGTGAATATGGTTGTAAGCAGAGAGGCGTTTGAGGCTTTTGGGCTTCTGATTGACCATTCTCATCAGTCCTTTCATCTTACATAACATATCTTTTGTGGCCTGACTTTTACCAGTCAGCACAATGCCTCCATGTCTATCTCTCTTCTTATGCATTTGCATTCAATTCCTTTTCTCACTGGGGCCTCAGGTGAGCTTTTTTCCACAAATGCAAAAACCTCTATCTTCCTCCCTGCCCACCTGAAACGACCTGTGCGCAGTCTGTTTCCATTCAGCAATCACCTGTCTTCCCTACAACCACCTCTGACTACCTTTCGCGGATGAAGTCATTAATTTTGGCAGAGAATAAACTTTGTGATTCCCCCATCAGTGGGGATGTACTATGTAAAATTGTCCCTGCACACTCAGTCTGGTGAATACACGAGCTCCTTGTACAATAACCCAGCGCAAATAGAAATTGTCCAGGACAATGAGCGCTGATTGACTGTCTGCATGGAAATGTGTCAGGCTCTTGCTACGGGCTCGTCCTCATCTCTTCTCTGACATTTTCTTCCAGACACTCTATTGTGTCTCTTCAGAGACGTGTTAATTTACTGAGACATTGATATTTTTCTTTTTAAAGTCGGACCCGTGCTCTTCAGAAACTTTATCCACTGCTTGCCTGAGTAAACTTCTATCTTGGTTTACTTCAAGCTGCAGTGTTACCTCGATGCAGTTAATTGGTTTTTTGATTGTTTGATTTCAAGCTTGGGGCAGATTTGCCATTTTAATAGTTTTAATTTAACCTGCCAGACTTTTTGAAACCTTTTGAAATGTGTATTACAGTCGAGCAAAGCTGTCCTCAATATAATTATGCATATTGAAAACACTTGTCATCGCATAGAGCTAGGGACTGCTTAAATGATAGCGTAGAAAGTGTGCTGCTGCTGTTTGTTTTTCTTGTTCACACTGGACCAGATCAGCCTGAAGTCAGCAGATGGTGTCTATGGTACTAAAAACTAACCTTGTTGAAACTTTAAAACTCAATTTTCACGATCAAGACATTGTGCAAAAGGGAAATTGAGCACACCGAGGTGCCTAAGAACAAAATCAAAATGACATTTAATGTACAATCTACAATTTGAACCATTACTTCCATGTACTTTTCTGGACTAGTGAGTTTGGAATAATGTGGCTGAAATTCTCTGAACTATACATGTATGTAGATTTCTAGTATGATTTGCTTGGCTAATATTCAGGTAAGATTATGAACTGGTACAGTTTGAAAGCTTTTTGAAATGTGTGTGGCAATAAATCGGGATCCAATTACAAATGTAATTTGACTTTGAGGCTCCAACCTGTCAGGGTGTAACAAACAATCAGTCCTAAGTAAGATGTTACAACAGAAACTGTTTGGCCACTGATTTGCTTTAAGTTGGCCTCAGCTCAGCCGACACTCTCTGCTCAGGGTACAGCAACCGGCTGCTCCCACAGAAACAGCTTGTCCTAATTGCTGCCTTTCATTTAAAATGAATGACTCTTGGCTTCTCTTGCTGCACATGAATCTTTCAGAGTGAGTTACACCTCAGGCCAGATGTGAGTCTGAAACTAAAATATCTATGTCTAGACTTAAAGAAGTGAAATCTTAATGGCTTAGCTACGTTTTAAAGTGACTCCCAAGTCCCTGTCTTTTGTGCAATAAAACAGAGCACAAAAAACTTCCTCTGTTTGATGTTTGCTTGTACATCTATCCTCAAAGGATAATTCACCGCAGTCGACCACAAATGTCTACACAATAGTGTTGCAGCTGAAGCGTTTGGTCAAAAATAAATTGCATGTCCTGAAATCACACTATTATTAAACTGTACTCGCAGTGATAAGACCAGTAGCCTGACTCTGAACTAGCTTGGAGATGGTGCCATGCTGTGCTTTGAAAAGTTCCATGTTGTGCTCTTGCTTGGCCTTTGATTGCAGTCAGGAAAAGGATGCTTTAGAAAAGTTTGCCTCACTGTTTGTGGGGATTGTTAATGTTTCCCTCTCTGGTAAGCCTGTGATACCCTCTCTGGCATAGTGAACTGTAGAATGCTTTTTAAAGTGTAGTGAAGCAGACATGGCTTCACTGGCCTGGAAGTGTTTTCTTTTCTTTTCTTAATTTCTTTTTTTGTTATTTTTTGCTCAGACATGAGCTTTTCTACTGTTGCTTTGGAATAGATGTTGGAGAAATGGAGCAAAACCACCCTCGGTATATAATATAAAGGCCTTTTTCCAGAAGTTCGAATTATTCTTTACAATCTAAACTTTGATTTATTGAACTTGAATACAATTTATTTTTGTGTAAGGAAACAATAACTGTAATGATGCTGCTGCTACTGGGCAGTTTTCTAATTCACAAAAGATAATAAAAGTGTTTTTGGACTTGGTTGGTTTTGGATAGTAGTTGATAGACATCTGAGAGCAGGCATAGCAAGCCTTAATGATAAAATGCTAACTGAAGCGTAGCCCTGTTTGAGGCCCCTTTTCCACAATTTTACTTTACCCACACAGATGTTACACAAATCAAATGACTGAGACCCAACAATACCAACATTGCCAGTTGAACATTGATTAAAAACTGTCTGTTAGATTTTGTCTTTTTTGTCGTTACAAGATTGATCGAGTACATACATGTGCTAAAACAAGCACCACATATTAAGACAATTATGATTTTCCTTGATTTTTTAAGAACTTCACTGTCACTCAGTAGAGTGCATACTTCAGCCAATGGTCTACAGTCCCCTCACGAAACCACGTTTACATTCCCTAGATCTGGATTTTTATTAGGATCTGCACCAAATTGCACACACTCATAAATGTCAGTCCCCTTAACATGCCTGATTCTTTTTTCATAGATTCATGAATTATGATGTTGAAAAATCTCCCAATTTTAAAGAAAAAAAAATCTGGATCCGCCCACTGATCTGGATCTGCACCCACATTCAATCGGTTCTTTCCTGACCCATAATGCATCCTTCCACCACGTGTTATGGTAACCCATAAGGCACTTTTTGCATAATCCTGCTAATTAACAGACAAAAAAACCAAGATGAAAACATATCCTCCTTGATGGAAGTACTTTAATATGGGCTTTCAGTATCTTGGTAGTTTTTCTGTGCTGTGTGAACCCTGATGTCCAGTTCTTTTTATTTCACTACCACACTGAGATCCTTGTAACAGCTGCTGAAAGGACAAGGCCCAATGACTTGCCACTGTTAACACTTATGGGAGACAGCCATGAGGAAAAATGTCTTGAGGAAAGTGGAAAAAAAGTCATTTGCGTCGAGATGAAATGTTAAATTGTGTGTTACTAACTAACATAGAGGGAAACAAACTCTGTTTGCTGTCTTATTGGTATCCAACGATATAATTTGTCACTGCCACATGGGGTCATTCTCATTTCAAATTGATTCAGAAAAAGGAAATTGAGTATGCACACCAACATTGACATAACATGCTCAGACTTTCTCTTATTTTTGTATTTTTATATAAACAAAGCAGCCTCGCTCAGACACTCCTGGTTCCTTTACTGTGACTCTCTGTCTATCAACAAGGCTTTAATGAGCCTGGCTTGATGCCAGTAATGATCCTGGCACTAGCCCCAAGAGAATGTCCCTCTGCATTAATCTCAGTTTTCCCCCAGCTACGTGCCACTAATGAGTTGTTGGACGAAGGACTGCATATTGGCTGTGGTGATATTCTCCTCAGATGGTTGTCAATTGGCTAACCTGTTGTAAATGGTCATTAACCTTGGGGCGGTATGAATGATGAGCTTTTGAAGGAATACAAGATTGATGAGCTGGTGGAGCTAACAGTTTTGCTTTTAATAGCCAGCCAGGAGATCCCACTGGACAGATTCACTTTGTTGGGTCTGCGTAGTTGTAGGTGGACAAAAATAAATCAACATCATAATGTTTAACCAATATAGTTTCACGGCCAATGAATACCAGTGAACATTTGATTTTTTTTAACCGTTAGATTGTCTGAATCATTGTGTTCATGACCTCAGTTGTTGTGTCCATTAAAAGTGCAATACATATAAACTGCAGTACAGAATGACCAATGCAGCAGGCGTTTTAGAAGCCTTGTCCAGAGAGAATCGACTTTAGAGTTTTTACTGTCATGTACTATAAAAGAGGCGTTGCACCAAACAATGAAGTCCTTACTTTGCTAGACCTTCAATGACGCACTGCCCAAATTTGAATCCCCTCAGCGAGTTTACAGTACAGCATATGACCCATTTATTTATAGAGGGAAAACCACTTCCCTGTTGTAATGAAATGCATTTTTCTCATTATTTCTATTTAATGGTTTCCTACAAGTGAAAGCTGTGTTGGGAAATTTGCAAAAAGTTCACTTGAGTATATTTGCTGTGACGTCTTGTATTTAACAATGGAAAAATAATGGTGTTCAGTGGAGGCAGAGAAAGTAATTAATCTTATAACAACTTGAGAATGGTTCATAAGCAAAAAGCAAGGACTGGAATGAGTAGATTCTTACTTATGGAATATGTTCTGTAACTTACCTGTGATCTGACCCTGACCAAAAACAAAACATCGCTCACAAAAAGCTCTTTTCTAAATACAAAAAACAGGTGGACGACATGTTAGGTGAGGAGAGCGACAACGAGAGTGATGGCCGAGGGAAGGAGAAGCCAGGTAATGAGGAGGTGGAGGATGAAGAAGAAGAAGAAGAAGAGGAAGAGGAGGAGCAGCAGCAACAGCAACAGCAGCAGCAGCAGCAGCAGCCAGGAGCTGGACAGATAGCAGGAGACGGCCATGATGCCCAGACGCTGACCCTGGAAGACAGGCTTCAGACGCCGTTCAGTGAGGCCGGTCTGCTGGGTGGTGTGCCAAGGTGAGACCCAGAACATCATGATATAATCCACATGTTTATCTCTTATTTATCTTTTTGTATTACCCCTTTACTTCCTCTTTTTGTGTCATGACTTCTACTGCTTCAGCTGCCACCCTTGAGTAATGGTTCATGGATATCATATATACATTTTGACACAGACACAGTTTGTCATTGTCATTACGGTTTGCACTCTTTCTCTTTCACTGCTGATCCTCTACTTTTTGCATAAACACCTTCGGGTGAGAAGGATGCTCATTTCAAATTGCAGACAGCGTGCATTCAACTGGGATTATTTATTTTTTTAAATCGACTGCATATTTTCTGGTCCTGATTCTCCACTGTGTATCATTATAACACACCCTTTTATCAGCGTCTTTATGCTCGAGCTAGAGGGTCTGGTCTGTTGCCATGTAAACAAATTATAAACAGAAATCAAGCAGCTGAAGAACTCATGAGTCTCTTATTAGTCAAGGACAAACCTGAGCCAGATTCAGTCTGTACTGACACATTATTTTGTTATTTCCCTGAATGGAATACATATCAATTCTAAACAAATAAAAAACAAATTTACCAGAAGGATAGTTCCGAGTGTATTGCACAAGTTATTCAAAATCATCTCAATGTCAAAAACACTGAGACATAGACCCAAGAATATCCATAATCCAAAAATCAATTCAAATTTGACATTATGCTACATTAACGTGACTAAATATCCATACATACATTAATACATATGTTATATCTATATAATATGTAATGATTTACTAAAATTTTCAGTGGCAAACTTTCTCCTCTCGGTTCACTTATAATCTGTGTGAGCAAGGAGGCAAATAAAACATCTGCCTCCTGTGGTGAGGCAAATCACATCGTGCCTTCACGAGGAGTTCATATTTGTCAGACTGTGACCCGCGATATTCACTTTGCATTTGTGTACGTGTGACTGTGCTCTATGGTTTTAACTTAAGTGAGCAGTAACTTATATACGTCAGCAGAAAAATCACAGATAAAACGGAAATAATGACTCTGTTCATTCAATAAGATTCTGTGAAAAAGTTTTATTTCAACTTAATTAGTCAAAAGTTTCCAACTAGGCTAGGTTTTCCTGCCTCTTCAGCCTCACTGCTTTGATTGTCAGAGATTTAAAAATGAGATATGCAGTGTTTTTCTACACCTGCATTTACTCTCAGGCACCTTTCCTCTGGTTGTGGATCAGCAGTTTCAGCTGCCCGGGCCTCAGCAGGCAGCCGCAGCAGGGCGAGGATTTTTTGTTTTCCCTCCCTTCTTCTCTTTTGGACATGTCAGTCCATCTGTCACCTGGTCTGACACGTTTGGTTGCCGCTAATGAGACAAGCCAGAAATACACTGTCCACGGCGTTGTTTACTTGCTGTTGAAAACCTGTGGAAGTCGGACTGCAGTCAGCGCAGCGGTGCAGAGGAGCCGCACGTTACACACGCCTTGACACACGAGGGGAAGAGGGTAGGGCAGTGTGGACTTGTAACGGCAGGTGGGTTTTGGGGTCCTTCCACAGAAAGATGCCTCTGTCACTCTCAGGCTTATATTTTTTAATCACAGTGGTTCCCTTACAACTCTTTATGGTTGTAAAGGATGTTGCAATCACAGCGGATGTGTTGTTGCTTGGTGGTTTGAGCAGCACACTGCCGGTGGTGGAAGGTTTGGCTATAATGGTAGTGATAGCTATTGATGTTGTATACAGAGGTCATTTTATCTTGCTGGGAAGCGCAGTTCTTAGTGTGTGTGGGTGCTGTTAAAGAGTAGTTTAGTTCTGTTACACTGGAACACACTGTTGAGCCTTCTCATTTTCATGGGCTGAGCTAGGGTTGTCAAAAGTATTAATGCTTGGATACTTTCAATAATATCAAAAAGTACTGAAGCAGATCTACAATCATATTTTCATGAGGCCACATTAAAGCAACAACATAGAGGAAAATCAACTGATCTTCAATCTGTAGCTGTTACGCCATCTGCCCAGAAGCAAAGTGCCACCATCATACATTTTCTCTTCATTTTTACAGACTCGTCTGTCCACATTTATTTTGTTTACATCTACTACCGGTATAAATAAATTCATTAAGTTCTATTGGTATTAAATGGTATTGAGCATCATTTTTTTATACCAACATCGTAGTCTAAAATGTTGGTATCGTTACAACCCTAGGCCCAACACAACTGAACACCAGCTATGCCCTGTAGCCCTGCACTCACAAATTCATTCATTTGTCATTTTCTTTAGGGAGACAAGACAAGGAATATAACTATCTCATACCAGTTGTACCTCAAGTGTAGTGGAAGCACATATACAGTGATGGAGGCTGGAGACCTGACATTCACATAAAGGTGTCATTGATGCCGTCTGGAAAGCTTAAGCAGATGAAATGTAGACATAAGGCCGGGTCAAGCTGCTGAGTATCTGCTCTTACACGGAGACTATTATAGAAGGGGAGTTTAAGGTACGTTAGGTCAGGTATATAAAACTATGTCACCTCTCATTAAAGACTTATGACAGCACAGCCTGATACTCACTGCAGAGCCAAATGATGATGGGTCAAACAGCATTTTGCATTAATGGGAACGCTCAACCAATTTTGGTCACGATTTATTGTATATTAATATCCAACATTTTCTCTAGGGCAGCTGTATAATGCTATCACAACAACCTTTAAATTGAATATTTAAAAGCCACCACTACTTCTCCCAATAACCTCCATGATCTGGGCACCTGGATGGTGCCCACATGGTCAGAGTGAATTCCAGTATAAGTATATCACACTTGATGTTAAATGCTATCGTTAGTTTGTTAAATTTATCTTTCTTTTGCTTTCCTCTCTACTTCTCTCACCTTGAGCTTGAGCGGCAGTTATTTGTTCACCTTAACCGATTGTCACCATTTCCTGTATCTGTTGTGGCGCACTGCCGAGTCGAGGGTTTAGGTAGCATTACTCATGGAGAAATAATATCAAAATATCTTTAAGATATGCCCAACAAAATCCCAAATTCAAATTACATAAATACATTCTCATTTTACAGAGACTTACAAACACATTTCTCACCACTACATCACACGTTCTCAAAAACAACACGTCATCCAATCATCCTATATGTCAAATATGAGAAGCATATCGGTGTATACCTGATTTTAGTGAGCGCTTTTATACAACCCTGTCTGTCATCCACATCTATATGTCTGCCAACTGCATTAATGTAGTTCTCTTGTCTGATAGAGAGGAGAGCTTGTCTACATTGTTGCCCAGTAAGCCATTAGAGACTATTTAAAATTGATAGAAGTCACATAGCTTCTTCCTGATTTGCATGTGACTCTGTGGGACCTTCAGATGCTGGCTTAATACTTTCATTCTGTCAGACTCCATCCCCGGCTTCAGCACTTTCTAATATTTGGCACAAAATAGTCATCCATCTGTTGCTAAGATACTGTAGTGATGTGAATGTGTGTTTTGCTCTCGCCATCATTCAGTGTCTGCTCCTGCCTTTCTTTCCTGTTTCTGTCTAAAGTAAAGAAGAAATCTGTTCTGTCGCTCCATTCAACTACAAACACTGCAGCTAGTGTTAAAAATGCAACCATATCCACATGATTTACTGCTTCTTCTTAATACATTATCGCACGCAGCTTGCTGCAGACAAAACATGTTTTTTTGTTATATTGACTGAGCATGGAAGAATTTACACCCACAGTACCAGGTTAAAGGAAGCGGTACTGTGTGCTAAGGACCAATGTTGCCACTTTTTGCAAATCGAAATAATTACCTTCAACAAAGATGATTTATTTTCTTTCACCTTGTTAAGGATACATCATATACGAATCTGCACTCGAAGAATTCCACTTAACCACAACTTTTTTTACTTTTTGCCAATTAGAAATTGCTTATTTTGGTTGATCAGTTTCACTGGCCTGTTTACTTCCTGATTAAATTTGAATTTGTTGACAAAGAACAAACAATGTTACCGGCTGTCATCGTAGAGTGTATGTAAATATGGACGACAGGATTTCTCCCCGGAAGTGAAGCCAAAGTGTCTCGATCACCACCTGGTGGCTGGCTGCAGTATAGGTCATGAATCATGCCTTCTCCATGTTAGTGGATGGAACATGAACGAAACATTGCAGGTAGTTCTTATCACATTGATGTATGTTCAAGTGCTGTTTTTCTGGTTAGATAAGTTTTAATGAAATAGTTGATGCTGTAAAAATGGGGTGAAACATCATGATTGACAGCTGAGAATAACTCAAGACTGGTCGAGGCTGTGTATTGACGACCTGGATACTGCGGCTCATCCCACGTTGCGCAGGCTGACTCAAAATGCTCTAGATGGCAGCAATATCTGAGATATTTTGGCTTCATGTCTGGATAATGGGAGGAAGTGGCGACGTGCCATTAATCTTTATTTACAGTCTGTGGTTGTCATTAAACCTGCAGAGCTGAGCCAATGAAAGAAAAGCCGGATAGTTAGAACCTCCTCCTCTGTATGATGAAATATGAACACATCACAGAGTCTGTGGGAGCTGCCGATGAGTCACTAGCAAATGAAATCACATGAAGGAAAAGGTCTTTTGAGATTCAGAACTAGCATTAGCAAGCTTGGCTAACTAGCTTCTAATTTTTTAGGGGATACAAATGTATTTTTCCAAATGTTGAATGTTTTTAAAAGAACACATGTATTAAACCAATAAATAATTGATAACTAATAATACAGTATGTGAAATTGGAAAAAATCATGTATCAACAGACACTGAATATTCAGTACAGAACTACTAATCTTCCTGTTTGCTAAGAGCCACTCTAGTCCTTATCTTCTGCTATTTTTCACTTATGTTTAATTTATTTATTAAAAGTTCGGTTAAAAGCTCAGTTTTGAAGCCATTTTTCTCACAATATTTGTAATGAAGGACTTCTAACAGGATAATTACTGAAAGAAAGACGTGCTCACTGTTTTGGGGTCAGTTCTGGGTTCCTTTTGAGTTAATCCATGGACTTTGATACAGCACGGTGTCATGGCTAATGTGTTTCGAGCATAAACCCTGGTGTCTGTTCTAATTCAAATGCTGAACAAATGGAAAAGGTTACTGAACTTTTTCAATCAAAATCAGCCTTGAAGTGGCTTAACCCCAACTTTGGGTCTGTCTTTGCCTTAAAGACTAAGACAAAATCCAGTCAGCTCATTTGTGAATGTGTTAGAGGTGAATGATTAATGTAAAATGTGCAGTTGAAATTGGATGAACTTAAATCTCCCACAAGCCGACAGAAGCTCCTGTCACATCCTGAATGAGGCAGTGCAGTCACAGTTGTGAGTCAAACTTGTTAGACTGAAGTAATTCGATTTTTGTGCCTTAGGAAAAACTTTTTTCACATTACAGCGGCTTCAGAACAAAATGATTTTTCCCCCTAAGTCTCATAAGCATTTTATACATGATAAATTGGCCACAGCTAAAAATTTCAGACTTAAAACAAAGAGCTCCTTAAATAAATTATTTAAGTAATATGAACATAATGAATAATTAATATTCCTCAATGGTAGGGACTTAAACAGTGATACGTCTATCAAGGCATACTGTATGTAAGGCCGAGTGCCGGATCAAATTTTTTTCCCCTCAGACGCGGAGGAAACACCAGAATCTAGTTTTAGTTGTATATAATATTTACTGGTTGTTCAAATTCCTTTAGTATCAGCCTGAAATGATGACATATCATTTTAGGTATCACAGTAATGTAGTTATCTGTATATATGAGAAGCAATAAATGGATCTAGGATTGTAGATCCAAATACATTTTTACTGTAGCTGCAGTGAAACAAATGCCTTTATTTCATTGATCATCATCATGTTTGTAAAATTTACCCCCCGCCATCTGTTTGTTTGTTTGTTTGTTTGTTGGTTCATTAGTTAGCAGGATTACACCAAAACTGCTCAGCCGATTTCCATGAGATCTCATGTAGGGGTGAGCCATGACCTGATTTAAAAATCATCACATTTTGGTGCTGATCCAGCTAAATAGGCAGATCCAGGAATTTTTCTTTCACTTTCTTTAAAATTGTGAGATATATTTTTGTTGATTTCTCAGAAAATAATTGTGTTTGCAATTTGGTGCAGATCCAAATAAAAATCTGGATCTAGTGAATTAAAAGGCAGTTTCATAAGGTGACTGTTGGGTCTTGGCAGAGGTATGCGCTCTGAGTTCTAGCTTTTAGTGTCATTTAAAATTAAAACCATGCAGTTACATATCCTAAATACAGTATGTCGTACATCAAATACCATATAATATATATATGATTTTGTAGCACTCACCAGGTGTACAGATTTCACAGTATTGTTAGAATAATACCATGATAATACTGTTCAGTATGCATTTATTTCACTAGCTTTGGTTCCAATACCTTGCTCCCATTTGTCTGTGGGTATGAGAAGCAGTTTGACATGATGGGGGATTGCACAGTTCAAAACTCTGTTAAAAAAGTAACGATTCTCGAGGCTGCAGTCTGGATATGACAGACTGAGACTTCCACTGGAGGATTAGCGAGCGGAACTCTTGGTGCCAAGTGAAGCACAGCTCAGGGATTTACACTTTCTCCACCAAAGATTATCACAACTGAAGTGTGCAGTGTGCGTTGTGTGAGTCAGGTCGCCCTTCTCGTCTTCCTCATTGATAAAGTCCCTGCTTAAACAAGGACGGAGAGAAATTCTTTAGAAATAATTGGAAGCAATTGGTCTTTAATTACCAATTAAGGTATCAAGAAAGTCCAAATGGCATCCAATTAAAGTGCCGGTGAGGTTTGTCTCTCTTTGGCAGTGTGCTGTTTGGAGACAATCGCCATTAACATCAGGTCTCTGTTGTGCTGTCAGATGCTAAATCGTGTCTGGGACGTTTCTTTTTGTCATTAACTGTCTTCCCGTGTCTCACCCTTAACTTTTTCCAGCCAATACATTTTCCTTTGATTGTTACATATATTCCATGACAGTCTGATTTCTTTTTACAGCAATTAAACCCATTAACTCCTCTAACACATGCGCTGTTATCAGTTCTCGTCACGTTTAATTTCCTGCCTCTGGAGGCGATTTGCAGTAAATCAGATGCTCCGTGTCCCCTTTTTTTCCCCAGCCTGCGCCGTGTATTGTTGGAGTGTATTTATTCTCGAGTGAAAATGAAAGTGGAAAACTTGTCAGCTTGAGTGAGCATGTTATTATAACATTACCAGGACAGAGGTGATGCAGGAGGCAAATGGGCTGTGAAGTTTTCCCATTCAGGTTGTCAGACAACGAAATCTCAAAGTCAAAATGTGTTTCATCTTGTCTGACCGGCATTGATGCTTGTCCATCAACCCCAAGGTGGCGGCGGTAGCCTGATTGGATCGTGGCTATGCTGTAACTGTATGTGTATATATGTGACTGTGCGGTGCAGTGAAGCCTCTCTGTGGTATGTTTACCATCACTATGCTCCTCGATAGAGAACTGATCCTCGGGAAAGAAGATGGGAATATAATGTGCACTGACAATGGCAGAGCACAGCGTGACCAAAGGTGAATGTGCAGACAGGGTTTGATATAGAGAGGTTTATAAATGACACTAAAATATATTTATAGTTGTTGTGTTCTGTTCTAAACCTGCCTGTTTGGAATGGGCTCTTTGCTTGGCCCCGTGTTAATTCTCAGGAGCTCCGGAGTCAGAATGATTCCTCGTCATTAGTGAGTTCTCTTCAAACAATTCTACAATATACTGTCCCTATTTTATTATTTGTGTGCTGGATGTTGTGTGCAGAGTGAATTTTGGAAACTTTGTGTTCATCCTACCTGATTTAACTGAAGATTTGATAGTCAATGTTTTTCATAAAATGAAACTAAATTTGCTTTGATACTGTTTAAGTGTGTGTCTTATATATCACTGGTGTTTTTTTCATACATGCAAATCGCACCAAATTTGACATCGCACTGTGTGAAGCTGATAAGATGAATAGTTTTCCACACACATACAAACTGACTTTGTGGAATTGGTTTTCTGCACTCAGTTCATTTTCAAACATGTATTTCTTATGTGAGAAACAGTTTGTACAACATGGAAAGTGGAACACATACAGTATATGTTGTGGATAGACTTGTCTGAGGTGAGTGAAGAATGAGTTTACAACAAAGCCTTGTGGTTTATGTGTACACAAGCTCATTGTTTTTATCAGAGATGCATTTTGAATAACAAAGGATTGATTAACTAATTGATCAAGTCATACATACATACACTGTATACGAATTAAGATTTGTTTGCCAAACTCTTCTGGAGGAGTTTTGACGAGTGGAGTGTTAGCACTCTGTCTTTCATACAAGACTCTTCATAAAACATGATGGCAGGATTAGAACTTCTTTATTAATTGATTTCAAGTCATCCTAAACTGAGTCGATATCCTCTTCATTAGTGCCCCTGCTGCCTCACTTGAGTGAGACAGGAGGTAATTAATGGCATATAATACGTTTTAATATAGGGTATGTCATATATTATGCCTGACAAAAAGTTATGTCTAAACGATAGTTGATGTGAGAGATCTGGAGGTGTCTGCAGGAATGCTGTAGATATGGATATTTTATGTTTCCTGCTCAGAGTCACCTTCCTGTCCCTGGCATTGAGATAAAATCTGATTTAAGACTGATCTCAAGAAGATGATAACAAACCTGACATGACTGCTACAGACCCAGACTTGTTATCTGCTCTCTCCCATATGGTATAATACTGAGATGCTAGGGTTGGCAAGTTGTTTCTGAAACACTTTTATCTTATTTGTTGAAAACCTCAACAATGTCTGACATATTTGTTTGTCACTAAACAACCTTCTTGCCTGTGTGCACTTTGCCCGTGCTCTTACTGCAAATAACGAGTCTTCAGCCGGAGAGACATACACAACCGAAGCAGGGAAGACTGTCAGACGTTGGGGAGCTAGTCACAGAAAAGCCGTCTAGCAGTTGTCAGGCAGTGCACGTTCATGTGTTTTGAGGGCGTAGCTTTGACGAGAGGGCCGATGGGAGGGGGCGGAATGTTTATGTTGCACGTTTTTCAAACTGTACCCTGCTCTTGCTTGCTTTTCCAGGAACTCTAGCTTTGAACTGAAGTTTGAAATTCGATTTTTTTTAAAAAGGGACAGGCCCACTGCATATATTCAGGTCAGTAAAATATACCTGTGTCAAGTAGTTAGCTGAGATTTCCAAACCTTCTACTCTGGTAGAAAATATTTAAGACTGCTCACAGGAGAGGACAGAGCTCCTCTACGGACCGAAGTCCCTCTGCTAAGTCTGAGCACTCAGTGTCTTTTAAAGATTCCTGAGGAGAAGCCAGTGATTCATTTGTGCCCTCTCGTTAATCAAAGGCTAGATGTACGGCAAAGCATGAAGTCATGTCTTCTGTTTGAGGGCGCCCACCGTGTGATACGTGTGAAAGAGTCTCTTAGAGCCGATTAAACATGAATGAAATGCACAGCAGCAAAACGCCCCTGACGTACCAAGAAGCTCAGGCTCATTCCTTCTCTGGCTCTGCTACTTCCCGCCTCCCTGCCCTCCCTCTTTGCTTATCGGCAAATACAGAGTACACAGCCGATAACAGTGCATTTTTCAAAATAACTTGTATAACATACATGCTTTATATTGCTATCATTGTTAGATGGCCTGGCTCAGGTTAAACCCTTTGAAATACAAATACATACAGAGAATGAATGCCTTAGAACTTCTTTAATGATCTAGTTTGACGGTCTTAACTGAAAAAGAACACATGAATACATCTAGGAATACAAAACAATTACATCCTTTACATAGTTTGTGCAGCCACATGTGTATAAAAATAAGACCTTTTGAGTTTTAAACAGTATAGTAACATTATAAAATGGTGCAGCAGCAACGTAAACACTAAATTAATCTAGGAATAAACAAAAACTAGTGCCATCGGTCTAAGTCTTACACGTTACATGTTGCCGGTTTACTTGTGGGCCTTCCCAGTCTGACATATTGCCGAATTGCTGCAATTTTAGCTAACTCTGGCTAATGCTAGACTAGAAGAGGAATTGATTTCTAGGAAAAGCAATTTGCAGTGTTATCTGGGTGGAACTAATTTACTTTAAAGACGTGGTAGAGGATCTGCTCTTAGTTTTGTGTATTCGCCTATGCCTAACACAGCATTTTTGGCATTATCTGAAGCATTTCCGATGCTGATATTGGCACATCTAGTTTTGGGATAAGGAGGGCTCCAAAGGCCATCTCTCAGTAGTTTCCTTAGCCGGCAAGGTAGAAGACCATATTATTGTGGATTTTTCAGCCTCATATTACAAACAACATATTGATAGGGCCTTTGGGCTGTTGCTTCACCCTATGAAGGCCACTGATAATGAAACGAGTCAGAATTACACTATGCAATTTCCTGCCTATCGTACTCGTTCTTTCTTTTGCTGCTGTGATGCCCCAGATTCACTGGAGGGATTAATAAAGTTAATTTAACCCAAAATCTTCTTCCAAATTGTATTGGACTGAATAAGCTCAATCACGAACAAACTTTGTATTCGTGCTGAAGATGAACACAGAGATCCCAAAATGTTTGGTTTTGCTTGTAAGCTGTGCTTATCAAACAAGCTGGGGATACATGAATTCATTTCCTTTCAGTCTGAGATGAAGACTCAACCTGCAATTTTCCTGGCTATGTTGCATTTGCATTTTATTCAACTCCAGGCCTGTTTTTATCTACTGAGTATAAAAATGTTTATTCCAAACATGATTGTATTGTTTGGTTTCCACAGGAGAAAAATCCCATGAAATGATGAAATTGCTTGTTGTGATTTGCTGTTAATGTCCTGCTTTTCAAACCCGTCCAGCTCCAATTCAGTTTTGGTAGATTTCTTTTGAAAAAAACATATCACTTTACCTCCCATTTAGTCAGATGTTACATCGATGGTGGAATTAACGTTACTTCAAAAAAACAATCATGACATTCAAAGGTTGGCACTTTAATAATGTAAAGCTTCCTTATCTAACAGTGTTTAATAAAAATAAAAAATCCTGTTACTACTTTTTACCTTCACAAAGCTTTTCAGAAGCTTTACATTTTATGCCAGCATTGTAAACACTAAACAATTTTAGAAATTTCCGAAGGAGAAGTTTACCTGTGTCAAATCCAATGTCCACCATTTGCTGCCTATTAACAGGTGGTTATTATGAAGCTACCTGCTAACTATCAGAAAGTTAATTGGCTGGATTGTATTTAGGCTTCATCCACACTACCATGTTTTAGTTTTAAAACTACTAAACTGCCTGAGACGAAGGAAAAATGTTGCTAACTGTCAGTATCAGCTCCACCTCGTTGTTGGTCCAAGAAAGGAAATCCCTCATCTTACTTTTCACCATTGCCGTTTCCCGTTTTTAGTACTTTCTGTAACCAAGCAATCAACTGTCGAGTACATATTCTACCTTCTGGTTACACCGACATATACATGCTCAATGTGATAGTTTCTTTAATTAGGTGTGTTGGTATGGTTGGGGATTATTACTCATACAAAGCTGAAATGCTTTTGTGGACGGAGATGTTTTTAGTTTTAAAAAGAAAATGCGTTGGCATGGATGTATCCGATATTTTGGAACATTAAGTGACGAGTGCTAGTTCCAGTCGTCATTATAAGCATATAACATTTACACCTCTTACAGCTTGTTAACACATCAGAATGTATAATGTATTCATTTAAATTGCAAATGAAACTGGCTCATTCAAATGCACAATCAATGATAACTCTGTGTAGAATTTAAACAGTAATTTGACACAGCGGACGAGTGCCCTGCTTACATATCATTTAACTACCGTCTTCCTCTCCCTGGTTTGGTGTAATTGAATGTTATTGTGTGACAAGCATCAGAATGAATTTTCTCATGAATAAGGCTCATATTTTTATTTGCTATATACAATATAAAAAGGAAATTACAATTATTTTCTGCAGAGACCACACTTCTGAGGGACCTCACACTCTGCACCAGACACTTTTCTAAAGGTCTTCTTTGGTGCTACATCAGCTTGTTCCACTGCAAGTCGCCGCGGAGGCTGTTCTTAAGTAATATATTATTTGGAAATAAAAGGTGCCCTGGGAAATGTCTCACATAATGGTGCATGCTCACTTTTTCTCCCAGTGGATGTTCCTGCTGGGACATTTTAGAAGTGGTTTCAACCAAATGGGGTATGTGTGTTAAACTAAGGGCAACATAGCACAGTGAGGAAGAATTCTCCCCCAGGCACCTGAACACAATTTGAGCCCTGTTACCATATGTACTGTTTGTGCTGTTTTAGCAGTATTTGTTCTACACAAGGTCTTGATGAATTATTAAAGCTTTCACTTAATTTTTTTCCTACATAATTTATACATTCACAAGAGATTTCTCATGGTCTGTCACGCTCTCCGGGGCACTGTGCTATTTTCTTTTAGTCAAACACCTACAGTCGTCACCGTTTGAAGATTAGATTTAGATGTCCTCGGATCTCACACTGAGCTGGTGTATAGGAAGAATTTAATGCCATCTTAAATAAATATTGTGTCTAGACTGCTTGTGTAAAGCTGGCTCATGCTTTTTCAAGGTGGTTGAACTCTGGTTTCCCTGCAAGACGGAACAACAGAGAAGCCTTGTGCCATTAAAATCCCGACGGCAGTCATTTTAGCTGCGCCCGAGCAGCCGTTCAGACTGAAAATACCACTCATTTGAATAAAAAATGCTCAATGCTTCTACAGTTATGGGAGAAGAGACGAAATGGGAGGTCAGTTAGAATACAAACCTCCATAAATTTAGAGGCTTATCAGAAAACAGTTTGTAATACTAATAGACAGTTTTTTCCAACTCTTATTATAGGGGCAGTTATTCAATCCTTCATCTCAACGATCACAACATGAGATATTCTTGTTAAAAACGTTCTCCACGAAGGGTGCAGTAGTGATAGGGTCTGAGCAGTCGTGATGAGCAAATGAGCAATTTAACATGTGAGTGCTAACATGGGAAACTGGAAAATATGCAACACAGTGTGCATCATCTCTCTGTAGAGTTTGAGTCAACAACATCAGAGCTGTAGAAAACACGACACAGCTACACAGGAGCTTGCATGTTCAGCAATTGAATAATGTCTCAGTGTTAGTTTCAGCAAAACTTTTCTGTCACCTTTCTGGCTCTGGGTCACATTCATTGATTAATTACACTGACATTATTGTCATATGCAGCTGGTGATTTGAATGTCAATGAATGTCCTTTGCCTCATCGTCTAGACTGGTTTCCTGTATTTAATTGCATCATGTGTGGTTCAAAAAAAAAAAGGTCTTTAAAAGTCGTACAATTTAATTTCGAGGATATTGCATAAACCCTGGGAGGACAGTGTTTTTTGAAGTGGTATTAATGATGCTCTGGACAGAGACCGTCTCTTTTAAATGTGTGCTGAAGGCTGATAAGACTTAATACTCCTGTAGTTCTCTCAGTTGTGTACGAAGAATCCATATCTCTCTGTAACTGGTCTAGCATGGTGTGCCATGGCATAGGGAAATGTATTACAGGTTGATGAATGAGTCCCATGGTGTAAAAAGTAAGTTTTCACTACTCTATAAACTAGAATAACTACTCTCTCTGCTACCCAGAATTAATTTGTCCTCTCTCTCATGCTGGCATCATTACTACATTCTTTGGGACGGGTATAATTCCAGCAGCAAGAGCAGCTTGTTCTTGGCGCCAGAGATTCATTAGTGTAACGTTGCTTGTAGCATTGGGCAGTTTGTCAGGCACATCGAGAAAATCGTTTACTGCAGAACTAATTTCTTTCCCTCGTACTGCATGTAAGTTACTGTTAGTGACAGAAGAGGCAATAGCTGCTTATTGAATCTCTGTGTTTGTTTCCCTGGAGGACAAAACCTGAAGTTGGGGTCTCTTTCATGGTCAAAGGAGCCAAACACAAAACCTATTCCACTGGTTCTACTCTCTGACAAGCTCATCTAGAGCCAAATCCCCCCATTCCAGCTCTGCTGTCAAATGTCCCTTGTTCCAAGGAAAGCCAGTTCATTCTGCACACATCACTTGGCACCACTTTTTTCTTCTTTCTAAAGTGCAGAATTTCTTCCAAAGGAAAATGTTTCACTTCTCTATTCTCTGATGTCAATTCAGACAACACAACTCCAGCCTGGTGAGGCTTTAGTCCAGGGCTGATGAAACTACTCTGGCTCATTGCACCGTTGTCTCGTCTGGTCGTTTTCAGTACAGGACTCACAAAACCAATTTTCAGAGTTTTAAACGGGCGACTCCAAGAACTCTTTTCAAAAGTTTCAATTCATTTCCAGAAATCATCCAAAGTGGCATCAGTAAGCTGGAAACAGCATGCTCATGTCTGCCAACCCAGACATTCTGTGATGCTTTATGCAAAGAGCCACAGGGAGGATAGAGGCACTAGATCTAACAGTCTGACAGGACAGAGATTCCTCTGAGAAGTTTTATTTTCTACATGTGATCTACAGGGATTTCTGGACAAATAGGCCAAATCTACAGGATCTACGGAGTGTGACGTGCATTTTTGAACTAAAATAACACTTTTCTTACATCAAAGTCCTGCTTTATAATGTTTTAATACGTTTACCGCCTTATCTGTTTTTCTATCACCTGCTGCACTCAACAGTCAAGTTAACCTTTCCCAAAACCCCTGATCTCTGTATATGGTATGTATTTAAATAGTGGTTTTCTAGTCCTGGTGACCACTCAAAGCACTTTAAAGTACAGTTTAACATTCACCCTTTCACATGCATTGATACAGTGCATCTATGTGCAGCACTTTCTCTATGAGAAGGAAAGTAAATAACTGTAGTTTTTTAGGTGTGTTGGTATTGTTGGGGATTAGTAGTCTGTACAAGAGTTTGCAACCAAAAGGACACAGTTAAGTTGGTGATTTGCTGTTTGCTATGTTAAGAAATATTGGTGTTGTTCGCTTTAGCTAGGACAGGAAAGATAAATACAACCAGAATGGAGGCTACCTTATGCTAACTCCCTCAATGACTGTTAGCCGTGCTAATCTGCTCAGCTAACATGGGTTTGTTTGGTGACCGATGGCAGTTTTGCACTGCTAGATGCTTATTAGCTTAGTGACTGACAGTAGTAGTTCAGTGATCAACATGTATGCTTGATAGTTGGGTCATTAGCTACATTTCGAGTGTCAAAGGATCTGAATCATTGACTGTATCTATAAAGATATACATGACATACATCTTAACTCCCAAAAAAGTGAAGCCAAATAGCTAGCTGGAGTCATTGGTGATTTTAGGCTTGAATATAGTTGCATTTAATTTAAATACTCTTGTAAAGTAAAACTACATCAAATGTGTACTTCAGAATAGCACTTGAGTAAATGTTCCTACTTACTGTCCACCAATGATATAAGTCATTTTTCAGTTTTCTTTATTATCAGAATTTAGTTGCCAAAACAGCAACCGTTCAGGTCACAAATATCACAATATAGTTGCATGTATTCTGTGGATGCTGTGGATTTTCCCCTTCATCTAAATGCTTTCCAATTATAACATTAGTGGAAATTTCTAAACATGTTCATTGAAACACCAGCTACTGATCTATGTGCTCTTTATTTTCACATCATAAGGAGAAAGAGAAGAGTGACCAAGATAAAGCAGCACTTGATCTTGATTTCATTCTACTTACTTCGGAAAGTCCTGTTAATTATGGGTGAGTCTTTGCCTCAGGTCATGTTCACTAACTGAAGGCCTTATTCTTCATCCTGAACAATTATTACTACACAATAATGAACCTCACCACCAATCTAATGGGGTTCTTTCTAAAGGTAACATTCGGTGAAACATTGAATACTTTCAGCATTCTGTGTATTCTGTTCATTTTGAAATTGAAATGTTCATATATAAAAATATATATTTTAACAATTGTAAAAATTAGGACATTGAAACTTTGCAAAGCTATGTATGCATGTCACAATCTCATCAGGGGCCGATCTCCCCTGAAGGTGTGATCCTAGAAATCCCCCTCCCTGATGGGTCATGTGACCAAACTAAAAAGTCAAAGTACAGGATAGGGTTATGGTTAGGTCAGTTTTTCTGTTATTTAAGATAGTTCTCATCCGAGTGATGTAAGTTTGTGTTAATTTTTCCTGTAAATGTTGGTTCTTTCTCCTGAAACATCACAATTCATGTAACTGAATCACGATTGGTCGCCCGTGTGTATCGGCAGTTTCTCGTCAATGCGGCTCCTTCTGCTACGTAGACAAATTACATCAAAAGTGCAAGATGGCGGCACCCCTATCCAAGATAGGTCCATGAGAGTCATCCATCTGTATGTTCAGTCTTTTAGCTTAATGCTTATGTCAAACATATCTCAGTTTTTCCTTTTTAATAAATTAGAGAATGACAAATTCCGAATTTCTCTTTTCGCTTTATCACTATGGGATATCGAGTGACGACTGATGAGATAAATATTTGTATCCGTCTGCTTTGAAATTAATTCCAACTACTATCCTTGTACCATCTTGCTGGCCGTTTAAACCTCCCTGAATGTGAACTGTCTGTCAGTGACGGTTTGTTTGCAGTGCACCACAACCACCCATCCACACTCAAATTTCCCTGATAGAGTGATAGATACTTTCACACAGTAGAAGGTCTCAAGTTTCGACTCCTCTCAATAAACAGTTTCTGCAGCGACTGTAAATCACCACACATGACATTCATCACCTCATCAAGTTTCAATGCAGCTGCCCCCTCACGCCTCAGCCAACACGACACCAGTTTTGTTTTGGCCTCTACACGAATGGCACTGAGAGATAATAAAATTAACCGAGCTTAGCACATTCTCTGCAAGATTTATTCTTTCAGATTTTATTTGTAAAAGTGCTGTTAGCCAGAATAGTGTGAGACACAAACACACACACACACACACACACTATATATTCTTGGTGTTAACAGCTGCTTTGCACCTCAGACTTGTTTAGTAATGGTTGCATAACATGATGCGCTCTAGATTTCACTCCACATGTGTTAGCAGATTTACATTGTCTGTTGAACAGCTCATATTTCTGTTAATCAAATTCAATTATTTATTAATGGGGGAAATAAGCTTCATCTTGCCATCAGAACCCTCTGCTGTTGTGCTGTAGAACCAGTGGAAAACCTGATTATTTAAATCACACGGCTTATCTTCAGAAACAACATGGTCGGGCTGGTTGGTCTCATCAGCCTTGGCTGCCTTCTGTTCAGTGTGCGCTTTGACCGTGATGAAAGGGAAAAAGAAAATTATAGCTCATCCTGGCGTATTGCGTTTTGGACTCTCTCTCCCACTTTCTTCCTGTCACTCTCCATCTTGCCTTGCTCTTTTCTCCCACCCCGGTGCATGTTTATTCTTCTCCTCCAGGCTGTGTGTGTGTGTGTGTGTGTGTGTGTGTGTGTGTGTGTGTGTGTGTGTGTGTGTGTGTGTGTGTGTGTGTGTGTGTGTGTGTGTGTGTGTGTGTGTGTGTGTGTGTGTGTGTGTGTGTGTGTGTGTGTGTGTGTGTGTGTGTGTGTGTGCACTCTGGCCTTTTACTGGGGATTAACAAAAAGCCTTGTACATGTACTACATGTTCTCCTGAAACGTACGTCCTCCTTCTACTGCATCAAATCATTCAGCGTGAGATTTCAAGTCCCTCACAGAGCCTGTTATGTAATTATTTCTACTCTTAATTATTCTTGTTTAACACTGGTTATTTGTGGGCATAGAAGGCAGTTGTCTTTCTACAATATGATGACTATTACCGTAACATATATATATATATATAGTTACATATATATAAACATAATATACAATATCTTACCTCTACGAATTATCAGCCTTAAAGATTGGGTTGGTAATTTGTTTCTGAAACAGTTTATATCTTATTTGTTGAAACGCTCTTGACCTCCCAATTGCCATCGCTAAGTAAAGTTGTTTGAAATAAAAGAAAGACAAAAAGCAAATCTCTGTGGCCATCGCAGGACTGTAATAAACATGACCAATCATTTCATTCAGACCAAATGAAATCATTGGCTGGCGTACCTGTCTGTAGTTTACTGACCTGCCTGCCCGTCCTCTCACTGCGCATGACCCGATTCTTCACACGGGGAAACAAATACCGCTGAAAAAGAGATGATAGCTAGAAATTAACAAGCGAGTCACAGAAATGCACATTCATGTGTTTTAGGGCCGTAGCTTTGAAAGGGGGCTGATGGGAGGGATGGGGTGTGATATATAAGTGTAGCCTGCTTTGCTTGCTTTTCCAGGATTACCAACTCTAGCTTTTAGGTTTTCTCCCTCCAACTTGGTTGCACAAAGCAGCTGAATTAATTCTGCAACAACCTATAGATCTACTCCTTTGTATGTTGTGATAAAAGAGTAAAATATCCAATTTCAAACAGCCAGTGAAACTTCCCTCAGCCAACTCCATTTAAATTGTCAGTACATGCAGATAAACAGTGAAATCTCCTGCCAGTTAACATGGTAGCTGAAAGGACATTGGCTGAGCTACACAGCTGATGTGCATCTTTCCCTGACAGGCCTTCTGTGCTCAAATCTGGTTTGGCTTTAAAATTAACTATTAGTGAATAATCAGCCCAAAGATAGAAGCAAAATGAACAATAACTGACAATTTTCTGTTTTGTAGTCAACTTGTTTTTTTCAAAACCTGGCTTGATACAGTCTTCTTTTTGGATCATAAACAACCTGACAACCCCAGGCACTCAACAGCGAAGCAAAAAAGTACTTTGCAAATCTTTGTTTTTATACAATAACTCTTCCCCTACAAAAATGCTAAAATCACTGTTAGTGATTTAAGATGTTAGATTTCTGACATTTATTGAACTTTAATATATATATATATATATGTGTGTGTTTAGTGTTTTTATTTTTCATATGTGAGTAAAATGTGAGGCTGTGTGTAGCTACACTTTACATTTCATAATGTTAAATATAATCTAATGCCGAATACTGTCAGTTCCTGCAGATAACTGTTTAGGCGCCCAACACTCCAATCTTGTTAGTGTGGTTAAAAGTAAAGAAATTGCATTAAACACAGCCCACGATGAGCAGTTCATCGTGATGTTCATCACATTTAAATAGCGAGTGGTTGGAACCGTTCGCTCCTCATTCTCTAATGGAGGAGATGAAGGTGGCGTACTGGGGAAAATAAGGCTGTTATCTCCCTGCGTGTATTGTAAGTTAGTCTCCATGTGCTTTCCAATTAGAACGTCTGCACCCGAGGGCCCTGTTGTGGGTAATTGTTTATAAGGATTGGTTGAGACTGGCAGCGTATTGCCGCAGTGTGTGCACACATTTTTCTATTTGCATTTATGAAAGCTGTTGTCTTCAGCTCCCAGATATATGTACCTTTGTTACTGTACCAAAGCGGCTTTTCTTTTTTTTCTTTTTTCATAAAGGCAAAGCTTTCATATCTGTCCTGTGCTGCCGGGCATGCTGATGCTTGCTGCAGATAATTAAACATCTACCATTACAGCGTGAGTTTATCCAGGTGTCTGACATTCAGAGGGATTGTGAGAGAAACCGCCTATTTGTATTTCGCTTGTCACATAAAACTGTTGTGTCTCAGCACCTGTTTCGTATATCTAAACTCAGGTAGATGCATTGTGCCCCTTGTTTTTTTAGTTTTTTTGTGACATGTAGTCAGAGCTGCTTCTGTTGGACCGGGCTTTGTGATTATGTGATTTGTCAGGTACAAACACTCAGCTGTAGCCAGCGCCGATGGTTCAGTGAACAAATCCAGTTTCTTTCTGCTGTGCGGTGTCGGCCTGTTTGTATTCACAGCGAATGCCGCTGGAAAGAACAGTTGGAGCTTGTTGGAGTCAGTGTAAGGTCAGCTGTCACACAAGTTGAGGAGGTTAGGTTGGTGAGAGTGTGCACAGTGTTTCCCTTCAACAGGAAAGTGTAGAAACATTGTGGTGTTAAATGGTAAAAAATGTTAGTTGTGTATTTGTGTTGTAAACCAATGTACTTCAGCGGAGGTCTCCATATATGATATGTGTTATTACAGACCTGTTTTAAACTCAGCTCGTGACATTGAATGATCAAGTTGAAGCTGAGCATAAATTAATTTTGAGTAATCTTCTTTTGGAGTTCGAGCCTGAACACCTCAACAGATACGCTACTTATTGAGAAGCTTTGTCTCATCTACAATACATGTGAGGCTTATAACGCATTCATTTAAATTAGAAAACAATACGTAGTAGACATCAGTCCTGCTCCTCGTTAATTTGTCTGGTATTTTAAATTGACTTCATTATTCACTCTCAGAAAAAAAATATTGTAAGAGGCTTCTTCATTTTAAGACGTGACACTGTTCTTTCTCCTCAGCTGTTATCTGCTCTTCCTTCACCTTTACAGTTACTCCCACAACTACCCTGTGTATTAATCACATAAAACAAAACAATGAGTGACAGTCCATTAACATGGCTCACCAAATTACTGCTTCCTTGGGTTCCAATAATTTATATGGTCCCATATTAACCGATCAAGCCAACAGTCCCAATAAGACATTGCCATGTAAACAGCATTTTCTGATTACTTTAAACCTGAATACAAACACAACTAGCAATAATCAAATAAGACGTGGAGTATTTTTACCACCGTCACATTATGTAGACATGTACTGTATAGGTCTTAATTGCATTTTAACGTCCTATTGGAGTTTTCACAGCATTTTGCAACATCGACATATGGCAGTAACCAATGGCTTGATGACGCATTGGCCTGGGTGTAAACGAGATGGAAAATAAAGAAGTTGTAGCCTTTGTAAAATTAGAAAGAACACACCCAAAATCAAAAATACCAACTATTTCAGGGATTTAAAACTGGCAGACCAACGTCAGACGTGAGGCAGAGTGGACGTAATGACCTGAGTCAGAATATGAATGGAATATTCTATGAGCAACTCATGTGAACACCATCATTGATTTGTCTTATTTTGAATAAGGTCAATAGTCAGAAACTTGGTGTCCAAGTTAATGGGTGCATTTTCCTGATCCGGTGTAACTTATCCTGGATTCACACTCCTGACATATTGTTTGATATAGTTTGTCACCTTGTCATTGCACAGAGCATCAAATGTATGAGCCAGCAAGGTTTCACATATACAAAACTGTACACGTGTGTTGTGAGGGACAACCTTAAAGCCATGTCTCGTCTCATGTAGTTGATCGGCCCATCTTTCTGTCCCATTGGACATTTTGTCAAGCCTCTGTTATTCTGACAATGATGCCAGACACCTGCAGGAGATGAGGATTATAAAAGTAACACCAACTTAAAAGACATTGACAGCAGTCCGTCTTGCTCGGCTGCCTCTTGTGAGCGCACACAAATCCACCAGTATGTTGCAGAAGCAGCGGAGAGAAATGGCGCCGTGCTCCCTGTTCCTGATAAAAACAGCTCAGCAGTGCAAGAGAGGCGTCAGACTATGAGCAATAGGAATGCTTACTCAGGCTTTTCACATATATGAAAGGAGGAGGAGAGAGGAATGCATAAGTAGGAAAAAGAAAAACTGGGAGTAATGTGACCCAGTTTTCTCCTCCTGGCACGTAGCTGCAAGCTGGTGATGCAGGCAGTTTTTCTATTTATGCTCTTGGTTCGGATTGATCTCGCTATGAAGCAAAAGTGATGCATCTCAGGGGAAGGCTGGCCTGTTAATACACATTGTTTATCACCATCCATACACGCGTGTAAGCTATTTTTCCTGACGCAGAAGACTGTGTACAGTACACTTTTTCTGCATGAGGACAAAAAGCCTTTGCTATGCTTGGGAGGATCTCCCATAGATTTTGCACGATTCCATGATATAGGCTTCAGTGCATATGGAGGATCGTAGATAAAACGTTTATTGTATCTTTTGTCTTCTTATCTTTCCTTCTTCCTGACACACACAGACTTTTACTTAAGCACAGGTTGACACTGTACGCGGAGTAATGTTGAAAATATTATTTTGTTGAT
The DNA here is from genome assembly GCF_022539355.2 of Hippoglossus stenolepis. Lineage (NCBI taxonomy): Eukaryota > Metazoa > Chordata > Actinopteri > Pleuronectiformes > Pleuronectidae > Hippoglossus > Hippoglossus stenolepis. The sequence goes on along the minus strand of NC_061499.1, from coordinate 17,713,897 downwards.
GTTCTCTGTTACGTGCGACTTCTATTGCACTTCTGTGTGTCCTGGGAGGTGATGAAAATCGATGTCGATTTTTCGTGTCTGGTTTTAATTGTGGTGAACCCACACCTTTGACCAGCTGCCTTGTCAGTCCTCACCTTTGACCGGAGAGTCCAAGAGACCAAAATGGAGGAAGCTAACATAGCTTATTAGCTGGATTGCACCATTCACTTTTATTTACCCTTGGTGTGTTGTTTGCGTGAAAGAGGAATGGTTTCTACACAGTAATGAGAGTAGTCAATGGTACAAATACGTCTCTTGAGGGAATCCTGTGAACTTATTGTCTCGTTAAAGACTGAGATTCATGTATTTCATTGAGCAACACCATGACCTGCTAGATGAACTTGATCGAGGTTCAACTTTTTTGTCTGCCGACCCTGCGTTTGTTTACTGGTGCCCCTCAAACAGAACAATTTAATTTGAATGAATCAAGAGGCGGGAGTTGTTTTGACATGTACAGTAATCCTTCAGCTATCGAGGCGTGTCTTAATTAAGGCAAAATGTATGTTTTAGTCCCTTGACAACTCTCTCAAACTCATTTGTAGCTCAATAAACTTACATTACAAGTATTTTAAGTTGTCTAGAGGAAAAAGAAAATTAAGCATTAAACAACAAAATGCAGATTAATCATCATTGAAATAAAGCCAAAATAAACTAATTCAACAAATATTAGCTTTTTTTGCTTTTCTTGCTACTGATAGGAAACCCCCAGTGTAGTTGCTGTGCTGAGAAATAGACTACCACTGTGTTAGTCGGAGTCGAACCTTTTAACTACTGTCCTCCCATGATGGTCGGTGTTAAAACCATCAGGTTTGGAACTTTTTTGGAAAACAAAAAACTCAACTTTTTCAGAACTTATTTTATATAATATATTAGCCTACGAAAATATTTAAAAACATTAACTTGATATTTTTTTTGTGCCTCGGAGAGTTAATTTTTCTGTTAACCTGTCAGGTTGATGCCTCAGCATGTATCCTGCTTCAGACAGGATTCAGTCCAGCAGATCTCGGTATTAAAGCAGTAAATCAACATCTAAATAACCTCAGACCCACTCTTTGAACTCAATGATCACCTCAAAGACAGAGGTTTTCTTCTATCTTCCCATGTACTTTCTGTAGGTAGGTGATGGTTCTCTTTCAGTGCAGCCAGATGTACAGTTGTGAATTTTAAAGCAGCCTAGCATCTCTTGCATAACCTCTACTAAAATGTTCTTTTTGCACTTTTGTATGGACTTAACCAATTTGTATGTGTTAATACATGAGTTTTATTGATGCTGATAAGTGGATCTTAGAAAAGCCCCTTGATTCCAGTCTTAATGCTATGCACAGTTAATCAAATGGTAAAAAGAAAATGTCCAAGTAAAGACTGACATTTACCAGGTAACAATGTTTCTAAACTAAATTAACAAACCAAATAAAGCATAGCTGTTTGCAAACAACAGGACTTTTGTCAAATAATATACTCAAGAAAAAAACTATTATTATTAAAGTGGCAGCTGTGGCAGCAGTTCTTCAAATATCCAGAAATATTTCCTGAAGCAGCTGTGGTACAGTTCATGCTCCTGAACCAAGCTCCCCTCTCTTCATCAATATCCGGTGTACCTAAGTATATATTAAGTTAGAGGAGAAGCAGATCAATATAGCTTGTTATGGGTTCCATCTTTCATTGCCCAAAATTACCGAAATTATTTATTCTCTAAATCCTATTGAGTTTAATGTTTATATGCATCGCCGTTGATGTGCAAAGGCCTTTAGAGCTCAAAAAAAATCTCAGGCTCTGCTGCTTCAGTTTCGATCATTGATTTTCTGTGTCTACAAAGAGCAATACTAAATCAGTGGGCTGCCCCTGTGAACATTTCAGTTCCATAATATATTCTCAGACTGAACATATGAACTCACAATGAAAGAACAAACAAATAAATCAAGTGAAACGTGCTGTATTCGTTGATATGCATTGATCATTCAGCCTGACAGTCACATCGCCAGGTTTAGAGGTTGCATTGCCCCAGAGGGCGTCCATGCAGAAATCGGTCAGAGCTGTCTGAGCTTCGGATAGAGTCTTTTCATTTTTCACTTTACTAAAGTGAATGTCCTTCCTCAGCCTCGTTCACAAATGTCACCTGTCATATTCAGCTCACTGGATTAGACTTGAATGTTTGGGGGATATGATAGATATAGACAAAGTACACAACAGGGGGGAAACTGGTGTTTGCGTAGCTCTGGCTGAGTGAAGGGACGGAAAACCCCTAAGCAAAATCTCATCTCAAATATTTTATGAGCAGGGACACACTGAGCTTGTGAATAAATAAACAGTTTTGGTTTTGATCTGGTCCAAACATAAGTTCCTTTACAAAAAAAAATAAAGTATCAAATTTCAATCAGTTTTCTGACCTTTCTCATAGACTTTGCCATTTTCCCGCTGTTTACTGGCAAATCGACTGTCATGTGGATCCAGCCTGAATTTTTTTTAACTGTAGTTCCTCCCTGCCAAGCAGTACAATGTTGGGAGACAGATCCGTTTTGTTCTTTTGTGGTTTTCTTCCATGCACTGTTTGAACCAGCTGCAGGGTCCAGAGCTCTGGGTCCAAATCCGTCTCAAGCTTCTGTGAAAAGATTCGCACAGCCTCGTCAAAGCTGCTGCTGCCTGTAAGCAGACAGAGAAAAGAGGAAAGTTATGAAAGGACGCCTGGGGGCTGTAATCCGATTCTCCTGCCTGCGGCGGAGCCAGAGATGGAGGTGGTTTGATGCAGGCATCGGTGACTGGGGAGATATAAGTGACATTGACAGTGAATCATGCATCACACCTTTTGTCAGACTTGCTCAGGGACGACAGTCAGCAAGGTCTATTGTCTACAGTCTAATGCAACGTGGCGAAGCAAATTATCCTCATTTACCATTATTTAATGTGAATTAACTTCACAAAAGCTGATAGTCTTGGCAACCAACACACAATGAATTACTTTCAGTTTTGGGGACAGTGTATCTAAAGTGCATCAGTCCATACTACAAATCAATTCAATAAAGTTCCAGCTTTTAAAGTCAATAAAGCCACACGAGTTAAAGCTCCATGTACAAAAAAGAATAACCATCAAAGTTGCATTAAACAGACTTTCATTTATTCCTTTTATGAGCCACATGTTGCAACAATAATCAAATAGAGATTAGAGGCCATGAGGATTAAAGAAGATAGTTTGCTTGAACAGGAAGTATTCCGTAATCAATGTTTTCTTTGGTCTCTTCTGTTCTCCCAAGGATTAAGGAGCATTGTTTTGCTTTTTATCTTTTCGTCTCACTCAGGCAGATGTTTTAAAAAAAAGAAAAGCTTGGACCAAACCACCCGTGTATTGTAGTGTGGTGTAGACAGGAAGACTGAGTTGTCTTCCAGTTTGTGGGAGACTAATATTACCGTCAGGAGGTGGTGGAGACTAAAAGCAGAGTTAAACGGTTGAGGAAATGCAGGACTTACTAAGTGGCAGATTTTAAATGGTGTTCTCTATGTGTTGGATAGCAACAGTGTGCCAACATATCCATTATAACAATTTCATAAAATGAATTTGCCAATGTTGTGTTGCTGCCTCAAATTAGCCCAGGGAATCCAAACAGTGGCACAAATCCCAAAAAAGAAAAGGATCAGATGCCAGGGACACAAAGTAATGAATTTTGTATTGACGTCTAAGTAGCTTTATTGTGTCATTTATTGTTTTTATAGAAGGGCAGGTCACTGGAGCAATTGTCATATTTAAATGACTGTCTTTTATATTATTGTGGGTGCCAATAGTGCCTCCAGTTTAGATAAAAAAACAGAAATTTAAAAAAAACAACTACGTATACTAAACATGTTCAGATAAATCTGTCATCAATTTGGTTTATATATGGTTCTATAAGTCCCCCTCTGATTTGTCAGGTGACACTGCACAGCGTTAGCTCCCGAACACATAGAACATCTCCACAATGTGCATCCTGCTTGAAGTTGTTCACGGAGTCATTGTGAGAGCACTTGTTGTCACGCTGTCAGGCAACTCTACGTTTCTCATTTTCCATGCGAAAAATGTTGAAAGTCTAACAGTTTTCGAAACGTATCAAAGCAAAACAGACACGTCCCTCGTAAAAAAACGTCGCCATCACCGCTTCAGTGCGTGTACTTTCATCCTCCTCTGTTTGTCAGTAGTCGGAGTGAGGTAACATAATGAGGGGCAGGGGAAGATAATGTCTGTATAAAAACAATCGTTAAACTGCTCCGCTTATCAGCCTGCTGCATATGGCGCAGTTGAAAACGCGGGGGACGGCAGTGTACATATCCAATCTTCTGCATTTGACACATGTGCTGTAATGATATTGGGAAAGTGGAGCCGTATGAAGCAGGTCACCAGTGTTGCAGAGCACTATCCCTCCTGCCCGTGTTGGGCTACTTCTTTAACAGTAAAGAGCCCTGTCTGATGCAGGGATAGTATTATTGTAACTAACGGACCCATGTGGATGGAAAACGATTGAGGATAGTGGGAGGACACCACATTGATCTTAGTCCTGGTCAGTTATTCAGGTCTCTGTTTCAGTAGATTCTCTGGGAACAAGACCTTTAGCAGTCGACCTCCTTTATTGGTAGAAACTATACAAGAAGCACAAGATTTGCTCTGAGTCCTAAAAGTCGAGTTCATTATTTAGATCATTACCTCTCTCGTCTGTCTTTTGTGCTCCGTTTCCTCCTCTTTCACACTTAATTTGCTCCAATCGCCTTTTTTTACTTCCCCTCTCCCTCGGCCCGTCTCTCCCCTCCTGATGTAAGCAGAGCTGTCAGAAGCAGTTGAAGTCTTTTTACAGGGGCTTCCTTCTCTCCTCATTTTTCTCTCCTTCCCCACCAGTTTCCGATTGCGATGACAAGTTGGATAGAGTTCTCGCTGTTGCTGCTTTATCGGCAGGGATAGTTACTCTGCATCACGGGATTTAAACATGGCCATTTCTCTTTAAGCTCTGTCCCCAACTTAGCCCCTCTGATGGCTCCCCTGGGCGACGTTAGCGCCTCATAAAAATGCATCTCGCCTTGGTGCAGCTGCAGTTTCCTGACTAGTTATTGAGTCATTTTATATCACTTATGTATTTCTAACGATGTGTTGTAGCAGGGTAACTGCAGGCTGTTTGTTCACAGGCAGGCCCCCCCCCCTAAATGCAATCACACTCCCATAGTACATAGAGATGATCACGTCTCAAAATAATGAGCTCAACATCTGTGATTGTAATGTGACACATTATTACCTTTTGCACCCTCATAACTGATGATTTCTGCGGAACAGAATTTGGTTTGATTTCCAGAAGCATATGGAGAGAGCTCATAATCCGAGATTTCACAAATACATCAGTTGATTTGGAGCCAATCTTCTCTCACGCTGAGGTCCAAGTAGTTGCTCGAACTGCAGCCGATGATTGTCAGGCCCGCCCTGCCTCTTGAGTCACGGGCAGCAGCTTGATTTAAAGTGCTCCCTCAGTGTGAGGGGGCAGCCTCGCTCCTGGCTCGGTTCCTTGATCTGTCCACTACAGCATTTGTGTATTTTGTAAGGTCACCTGTCAATGAAAAATATCGCCCAGTGTTCCTCTCAAACACTTACAAACGACACTGTTTGCAACTTTTCTTTTTATGATGTGCTAGTTAAAATGGATTAAAATGTAAAAAAAACCTGCAGGAGTCTCTGTTTGAAGCTGTGCAGTTTAACAGCATGTGACAGTAGCAGAAATGTAATAAGAATGAATCACATGTGAAGGCCGTTTTGGAGCTGACTCGAGTGTGGTGGATGTGTTTGGAGTGTTGGTGGGCGGTTGGATTAATAGACGAGGATTTCGATTGGATGTAATGATGCGAAGCAGACAGGAGGAACGGAGAAACTCATCCCCTCCCCCCAACAAAAAGAGAAAGTATAAACCAAGTATATAAATCTCATCTGTAGTGACTCATGCAGTGTCGCCAACCAGCCCAGGTGGTAGGAGCAGCCTCACTGACGGTGGCACATGTGGGGGATAGTTTTCTCCTCATAGTCACCGAATAAATCGTCTTTAATCTCTTATCTCTTCTCTTGCTCTTGTAGCTCAGCCTCACATTAAACTCTGACCGCTGCGCCTCGATCTCACAGCTCTGAAAATTAAGCTTCTCGGTAATGTGGTGGTTCAGAGCTGTGCCATTATAACCCAAACACCACCGTTTCCCTCCCACACACACACCACACCGCAACACAAGGTCCGCAGGGGTCCACTCCAACTGTCTCGTCACAGAGCCTCTCCACTGATATTAGCTGACATCTGACCTTTAATGAACTCGCAACCAAGAGCCCCACTGTTGCGGGAGGTTAGCGAGGTTGTCTGACAGCGGAGTGGCCTAATGAGAGGGCCGCTCTCTGTCGAGCTGGTGTCAGCCCTCCACAATAACCATACAAACCCCCCACACACACCTCATTAGCATCATGCTAATAAGCTGCTCTGCAGAGGGTGTCATGGTGAAGCAGGAGCGGAAGGAGGGATGGCATGTTTACAGCCACACCGAAGAGACACTTCTTCAGACACTTAGGAACGTGTGCTTTCCTTCTTTACCCCCCTCGCCTGTTACGGTTTCATCATGTTAGTATTAAAAACCAACAACACTGGAACCAAAAGCTAGTTTAGATTCTTACTGTTATTAATCTTTGATCAGATGAGAATAACCATTTTTGCTCATTTTCATACTTTTTCCATGATGAAGTCCATGAGTCAAAATTACATATTCTTTTTTTATGAAGCTAACTAGTATCTACTTATACTTAAACAATGTGAGAGGGAATATCCCCACATTTTCATTGATTTCTCAGAGAATAATTCATGGATCTTGATGGGTAAAAAAAATCAGGCATGATAAGGGGACTGATATTTATGAGTGTGTGTGATTTGCTGCAGATCCCAAAAGAGATCAGGATTTAGAGAAATGTTAAATGTGGTTTCATAAGAGGACTGTGCGCTCTCTGTGAGTACCATTATACTTTGGTTCTGGTTTCATTGCATGCTGTACCAAAGTAACTAATAAATGATGCATCAGTTTTAAATGGGAAATCGATGTTTATGATATAAATTCTGTTTTGCAGCAGTGGAGCGGAGGAGTCACACAAATTTAAAAGTTCCAAATTGACATTAAAATCCCCCTTTGTTGTCTTTGTAGGGGCCAGAAACGGAAGCACGATGAAGGCAAGGACGTGGAGGAGAGTAAGCAATTTGCTGACGAGTCCTCCAAAGACTCCAACGAAGAAGAGGAAGGCAGCAGCTCTGAGGCAGATGAGATGGCCGCTGCACTGGAGGCGGAGCTCAATGACTTTATGTGACCGGGAACCTGAACAGACAAAAAAAAACAACCCCAGTCCTCCCTACGAGTGGTACCTAAAAATTTATTTTTCTGCTTTGGATTCATGTCCACTTAGGATGTACGAGCCATGAATGTGCGCTGTCATGAAAATGAATGTCCTGTACAGAAATGACATGTTGCTGTGTAAATAAGTTGGTTAGTTGGTTTTCTGTTTTTGTAGCATTGATATACAGCCACTTTGGCATGAAACACTTTGATGTTAACATTTTATTGTAAGATAACAAACTGTAGGAGACATAGAATTTGATACTTCCTCTGTTTTACCGTTTTCTATTTCGAGTTTTTATATTGGTGAGAAAAAAGGTGAAATGAGATTATAAATTGTACCTTTCGCTGGTTGTTCATGCCAAAGAGTTTGGAATAGGTTTGCCACGGCGTGCAGCTAAACGTTTTACAGTTGTATTTTTCTTTTTGTCCTCCTCAGCAGTTTGTTCGGGTCGTAAATGCAACCAGCGGATCCAGACATGTGAATGTGTTCTCTTCCTCCTCAGTGTACATTTGTTGACATGGTGGTGAAGGAACTTTCTCTTTTTGTCATAACCAGACCTTTGAGAGATTATCACTGTAAAACCAAATTCAGCTCAACTCCCATTATCATACAGTCCAGACTGATACTCCTACCAGGTCTCTGATTATTGTGAAAGGTTTTTATGGATAAGATCGTCAAAAATCAATCAATTTTCTCATCATTTTCTCACTTTTAGTGTTATATAACTATGCATTTTGGTTTTTTTGTCTTTCGCCCAGGTTAAGATTAAGCAAAGCAAATGGACAGATGATTTTGAGGTCTAACTTTTTCTCTAACAGTTCACAGGATATAATACAAGTAGCACACAATTTTTGGTTTTCTGTCATTTTTGGGCCTCAAGCTGGTCCAGTTCTCTGATGACGTCTCACTTAGAAAATCCACCCTAATCTGTTTATCACTCTGTTTGCTCAGAGTCCAGGCCAGTGTTTATCTCCACATATTTCTTTTTGTGAGTTGAAGAGGATCCAAGGTCATTTCTCACCAGAATCACTCCCTTTCAGTTTGGTTAAATGACGCTAAACACAGTCAGATGTTTTTATACAAACCAATTCATCAGCCGAAAGAATATCCATTCTAGTATCCCACATAGCTACATAGCACCAGAGGTTAGTGACAATACAGTTTATTATTTGTAATTTAGCCAAAACAAAATCGTTAAATATGCACTTGATACAATTTCTTTCTCCCATTTGCCTTTTTTAAATTGTTTACATCAGGAAGTTATAAAGTAAAATTTGAGAAGAGAGCAGGACTCACCAGCATATCATCCCTTTGGTGTCTTATCCAATCACAGACCGCCTGAGCGTGACCGCACTTTACCGTCATCACACGTTACAGGATTTGTGGGTGAAGATCAACAACTTCCATTACTTGTCATTTTTAGAGAACTAATTGTAATGTCGTCCAGTGTAAACCATATGTTGTGCCAGGGTTTGCTCACTCTGGCGTTAATGTTTTTGGCATCTATCTGGAGTCAGACCCACAGCACTGAGACCGTGTGGATCTGTGTCCGCTACAAGTTTTACTCTTTATTTCTTTTCACTTTCTCTCCCTGACAAACTGTCTCTGTTGATGTGTTTTTTTTTCATGAGTTTTGATCCAAACAACTGACGTGTAACCTATTTGTAAATTTCCTACTTGACCCCCGAGAAAGAAAAAAGATACTTTCATTAAATAAAGATGTTTCTAAGTAACAACAGAAGCCACAGTGTTTTTTTTTTTTTTTATCCTAAAGAGGAAAATGTTCTTGTAATATTTTCTATTTCCTGGACAAAATCACTTAACATATTAAAGTCAACGTCAATTTGCCTTTTGCTGCCTCTTTGCTGGGTATTAAGAATCGTTATGTGTGCTTCGCTATGAGACTCTTACCAGGAAAACGTTCTACTCAGTTAATGGATTCTGTGTCATGAAAACCACACCAGAACCATTAGGCCCTGTTCCATCTTGTCGCTTGCTTTGATACGTGTGTAGAAAATGTGTTGCAACATACTAAAAAAAAAACCTCCCTTCTTCCCCTTGTTATTACACAGAGACAAGCCGTCTCATTATAGCGGGGAGCACGAATCATCAGTTTGCAATTTTAGATGCAGGTGGGAAAAGAAGGGAGCCAAAAATGATCATTTGTGTGAGGTGAGGTCGTGTTTTCCTCAACTGCCTCTCCATCAGGGATGAATAAAATGGCACTCTGTGTGTATAGCCCCAGCCTCATGCAGCCACCTGATGGGTCTAAATTGTTGTGGGCACTGCGATACCTGGGGCGTCTGGAAAAGAAAGACGTCTGCCACGTTACACCGTCAATCCTGTCATCCTGTCATTCTGTCCCAAGTCTCGACTCTTCAGGTGTGATGCTGATCACGGCGAGATAAAGCTCATTAAAAGCATGTCTCCCGTGGCTCTGTTGTGATGCTCTCTGCGTTTCCTTCCAGGAATGAGCCGCTGCCTTAAAAGCCAAAGCAAACAGCAATAAATGCTAAGTTGTTTGTCTTTGAGGCTTTTAAAGTTCAAGCCTGAGCCGTTCGCTCTTGATGTGGGAAGTATTCAGGTTCAGAGCTCTCGGCCATATCGTACAGACTCTGCTTTTCCTGTGGGTTCATTTAACATTTGATTGTAGATAAATGTGGTTTGTTGATGATCGACAACAACAGTGACCCCGATGTAGATCAGAGGGAGAAGTGACTCCATTTACAAAACAGATTTACAGATTGTGCGAGCTTGTTACGTTCGTATTGGAATCACATGAAGCGCCTGGTTGAAGAAATGAGCTGAAACAAAACACAAACCTCAAAATGAGGTCGTGTGCTCCTGCCTGGTGGGAGGCCCATGTGATTATGTTCATAGCCATATAAACATTTATGAGCACCAATGGAGGCTGCGTGGTGATGAGCAGTGATGACGACTCTGTGAACAAGGAAAGGGACACAGCACCTGTAGAGGTTTCTATAGGCTCCATGACATACAGTGCCTTGCATAAGTATTCACCCCCCTTGGACTTTTTCCCATTATGTACTGTTACTAACTGGAATTCAAATAGACTTAAATAAACTTTTTCCGCCTTTTGATCAACAAAACATGCATAGTACTTTGGAGGTGCAAAATAAATTTTATTGTGACACAAACAATAATGAGAACAAAAAGTTGACATCTGTTGGGTGCATAAGTATTCACCCCCTGTGTCAATACTTGGTAGAACCCCTCGCTGCAATTACAGCTGCAAGTCTTTTGGGGTATGTCTCTACCAGCTTTGCACATCTAGAGATGGAAAGGTTTGTCCATTCTTCTTGGCAAAAAAGATGAAGCTCAGTCAGATTGGATGGAGACCGTCTGTGAACCGCAATCTTCAAGTCTTGCCATAGATTCTCTATTGGATTGAGGTCTGGGCTTTGACTGGGCCATTTTAAGACATTAACATTCTTTAATCCAAACCATTCCTTTGTAGCTCTGGCTGTATGTTTAGGGTCATTGTCCTGCTGGAAGATGAACCTCCGCCCCAGTCTCAAGTCTTTGCAGACTGCATCAGATTTTCTTCAAGGATTTCCTGTATTTGGCTCCATCCATCTTTCCTATTCTGACCAGTTTCCCTGTACCTGCTGAAGAGAAGCATCCCCACAGCATGATGCTACCACCACCATGTTTCACTGTTGGGATGGTGTGCTCAGGGTGATGGGCAGTGTTGGGTTTCGCCACACATAGCGTTTTGCATTGAGGCCAAATAGTTCAATTTTGGTCTCATCTGACCAGAGCACCTTCTTCCACATGTTTGCTGTGTCTCCCACATGGCTTCTGGGAAACTCCAAACCGGATTTTTATGGATCCCTTTCAACAATGGCTTTCTTCTTGCCACTCTTCCATAAAGGCCAGATTTGTGGAGTAGACGACTAATAGTTGTCCTGTGGACAGATTCTCCCACCTCAGCTGTGGATCTCTGCAACTCCTCCAGAGTAACCATGGGCCTCTTGGTTGCTTCTCTGATTAATTTTCTCCTTGTCCGACTCTTCAGTTTGGGTGGACGGCCTCCTCTTGGTAGGTTTGCGGTTGTGCCATATTCTTTCCATTTTCTTATGATGGATTTTATGGTGCTCAGAGAGATGTTCAAAGCGCTGGATATTTTTATAACCTAACCCTGCTTCATATTTCTCCACAACTTTATCCCTGACCTGTTTGGTGAGCTCCTTGGTCTTCATGATGCTGTTTGTTCAGTAATGATCTCCAACAAACTCTGAGTCCGTCACAGAACAGGTGTATTTATACTGAGATTAAATTGCAGACAGGTGGACCCTATTTACTAATTATGTGACTTGCAAATGTGACTTGTGAAGGCCATTGGTTGAACCAGATCTTTGTTAGGGGTTTCACAGTAAAGGGGGTGAATACATATGCACTCAACACTTTTCAGATTTTTATTTGTAAATAATTGTGAAATCCATGTAATATTTCCCACTTCCAAATGATGCACTATTTTGTGTTGGTCCATTACATAAACTCACGATGAAATAAATTTTAATCTGTGGTTATACCATGACAAAATGTAGAAAAGTCCAAGGGGGGTGAATACTTATGCAAGGCACTGTATATCCCCAGGTCATTGTTTTTTTTTTTTTTATTAGTTGCTAATTATGAGTTCAAGATCAGGATCTAAATTACGTATGGCACCATATTCAGCCAGCTGGATATGATACGTGTTTGGTGGACTAAACCTCAGCCACATTATTAAAACCTGTTTGATTAGTTCACACCAAATATGCCAGACATACGACTGACCGATTGGACAAATTGCACAGTTACACAACCTTTACCTTTCTGTTGCGCATTCATAAAAACAGCCTTGAATATAGATTTTCTATTTCTACCTCCTTGTCCTGCTGTGTCAACTTTAAATTACCTCTATGATGGATCAGTAAAGGTCATCCTTATCTGTATCATCCACCTATGTCTCGAAACAGGAGCAAAAAGTCTCCAGTTCTTCATTCAAACATCGGCACGTCCAAGATGTTTCCCCCTTCAGTCAGTGACGAGAATTGGCATGACAACGTTTAAAAAAGATCAAAGTGAAAAGTTTGTAGGATTCGCTTCACCTTCACGAGAACATTTTCTGATTGTGTCAATTCAGTTCCAATATGCTGATGTCGCAGGATTTCACAATTCCTTTTTAAAGTCTTCAAGGATGAAAAGCGTGAGACTTGTGGAAAGGCGAGTAAATTGACCTTTAGTTTGGATGAGCCTACACACCTCCTGCTGTTCAGAAAAGCTTTTAAATGAGGACGTGTCTGTAGATCTCGTCCTGTTTCATTTCTCCTCTCTCCTGACTTCCTGTCCTTATGATTGCATGGCAAGAAAAATACTGTCCTCACTGCTGAGTGACAGCTGCTCCCACTGGCCCCTTCCCAAGGACACACGTTCATATCTCACATCTTATGCTCAGCCCGATCTTCTTCTTTTGTCTCTGTCCTGAAGGTTTCGTGTCCTGGACGTGATTGATGAGCCATTAGGCCAATGAGAAGCTGGTGTTCTGATTGCCACTTGAGATCCGTTCTCTTGTCTACCTGTAAAGTCACTGCGAGTGTGCGTCTGCACAGAGGAGATGGAAGGAGAGCACCAGGGTTGTTGAGTGTTAACTTTCTTTGACCCAATAAACAGAGGAACTATGGGAGAGCGTTAGCTGTTTACATGACCTTCTACTGGAATCTTCAGCTGTGTTATGTTCACTGAAATGCTGCATTACTCTGATGTGGCGTTCTGTCTTCGTCCGGAGAAGTGAAGGTGCACATGGAGATACGGTGAGACCACAACGAATCAGATAGGCCTGAAGATTACAAGTCACAACAGGTGAGGATTTTCATATTTAAAAAATGTATGCAATTATCATTTTGTCTTGAAGATATATCTTGATTCAATCAGTGCCTGGCAAGTATTTGGTTAGCCTCCACCAGGAGGGGGCTGTAGTGCTCCTGGAAGCTGCCATTAATCCACAAAAGAAGAAGAGCCATACAATGTATAAAAAGATGAACGGCATGACGGCTCCCAAAAGTGAAGCCAAATCATCTGGATTGCCCCCTGGTGGCTGGTTGCAGTAAAGGTCATAAATTCTGCCCTCGCCATGTCTTTGGATGAGATCAGGACAATCAATGTTTTCTGTTGCTTTATTACAATGGTTTTTTTTTAAAAGTGCTTTTATTCCTGAGGTTTAAGTTCGGTTTAATTCGTTATTTAATGCTAATAAACAAAACGTGAACTGTCATGATTGACAGCTGAGACTTGAGATTGGTCAAGCATGTGTATTGGCAGGACCATGAACACTGAGTAGATCATAGGACGTCAAAAGGCCAAATTGGTGGCTTCCGTATCTGGGATATGTTGGCTTCCTTTATATACAACGGGAGGAGGTGGAGACGTGTCATTCGTCTTTATAAACAGTCTGTGGTTACTACCAGGAGCCGATAAAACTCATATGTTGAATTCCAGCATCTGGACTCATGTCACCTCCAAAGTTCAAACAGGGTGAGGAACAATAACTGGCATCAGATCAAAGTTTTTCCAAACCTCTCACACCTTTGATTGGCTGAGACATGCGGCAGCTGCTGGAGCGCAGTATGTAGGGCAGCAGAGGGAGGTGAAAGTGGCTATAGTTTGGTGAGCGCCTCCATTAATACGTGACTGAAAGGCGCTTATTACTGTGATTATCACACACCGTGACAGGACCACGCATTCACAGTTATTGCTTCAATCCTTTATATGTGACTCGCATGAAAAGACTTGAGGTAAACATTGTGAATAACTTGGGATTATGGCGTCATTCATCTTATTTCAAATCAGCACGACTACAGCAAATCTCATCCTAGGTTATTGTCGGTTGTAGAAAAGCAGGTGGACTACATCCCTCCATCATTATACTGTACATACCCTACACAAAACGTGCTTCCATCCATGTCCTCCATCAAAACTCTAATGAAATGAATTTACTGGAAAGTCTGTGCACATGGTAACCCAGTATGGTAATCACTCCCCCCCGGTGTGTCGGAAATATGGATGACCACGTGAGCTCAAAGCTGCATAATGAAACGTGATGAATCAAGTCAAATGGGAGATCGGACCACTTGAGGGCATGTTCAGAATAAGGGATTTGTTCCTGTTCAGAGTAATTCAGGATGGAGACAGGCTGACGGACTGCAGCCCACTTTTAAAACAGGTCAATACAGTTGCCAGTAAAGTTGGTTAATTCATATGTTCCAGAAATAGATGAGGGACACTAATAAAATAATATGTCTTAAACATGTAGAGCTGATAACTGGGCCAGGTCAACATGACTTCATTTACAATACCAAGCACATCCTACTGGAAACACTGGCTGGTCTCTTTTAATGGGGATATTACATTTAGCTGTCGTATGGCGTCTTACTAGGAATATTATTTCTACATGCTAATATATGGCGGTAGACCCAGAATATGATTAGCGTAGCTTAGCATAAAGAATGGAAACGGGGAAACTGCTCGCCTCGCTCCATCCAACGTATGAAAGTTAATTGACAGAAGTTGTCAATTAACTTTCATATATCTCGAATTAACATATTATTTCTCTATTGGACACAGGTTTTTCACCGTTACTGCACAAAATGGTTCCAATTTTCTCATAAAACTCAGCAAGAGAACAAATCAACATATTATATAAAATCTTAAATTATCAGACATAAACAAAAGTGACATACTCGTTTAGTATTAAGCTTTGGGGCGTTTAAGCATATATTCTAAAAAGCAGAAAGGAAAGTGCATCCAATATTTAGGCTAGCTAGCTCCTGGCTGTAGCTTTAAATTAAGCATAGGACATTACCGTGGAGTCAGTGTTTCATTTAGAAGTATATCCAAAATGTCTTTCACTGTTTAGACCATATACTGTACAGAAAGATGGACGACGTGTCTCTGTCACCCGTATAGGGGTGGAGCCTCAGTATTGAGTCAGTAAACTATGATCTGAATGACGGAGACAATCTTTGAGAAAAATGTACTTAACGTGTATTTTGACTTTCTAGTTGGGTCCATGTCCCATCTGCTAACATGGAGTAGGCGGGGTTAATGACCTATACTGCAATGTTCAACATGATTTGGCTTCACTTTTGGACATTGTCTTGTCGTCCATCTTTATATAAAGTCTGCTTTAGTCACATCAGTGACATAAAATGGAAAGACTGTAACAAATCATAATGGCTGAATGTTTCATCTGTTGCATAAAACCAGGTCATATCCCTCTCACAGGCGTATCTAGCTTTTATCAGCCAATAGCTCTCTGCTCCTCAGCCATTAACGGACGAGAATATTAATCACAATCCCACACCTCGGCTAATTTCCGCTCCTCCAGAAATACAGCACCCACTAACACCCGGGGTATTTTTGTCCATTGCCACATACGGCAGTTGATTTCTCCAGCTTCTCTTTTTGAAAACATCAGAGGCTTTCAGAGATCATATATTGTGCCGGCAGATTCTTTATGGCTCTGTGGGCTATTAGGCACAGTTTATGTAACAGGGATTTTTTCAAAACACCACCAGGGAAAGAAGCAAAGCTTAGAAGCTTATAATTATCGGGCAAGATTATCCATCATGGCATGTCTATTTGTCTGGTAATGAGTCTTTTGTTGTCTTTCTTAAAACATATGATAGACAGACATAAATATACATGAATTATTTTTTTCCGGGGATTCCCTCCCCTGTCTCCATGCAGCTTATTGAACAACATTGCAGACACTATGAGTAGCTACATTTTTCATTTTGTTGTCCTGACATGTGCATCAACATTTCTCAAAAGATGACATTTTATCAGTTGGAGCTGAATATGATATTAAATAACCCCCCAAGGTTAGACAAGAGCAACATGCTTCTTAAGAACCACTCAAAGAAAGCCTTCTGTTGGCAAACATGATCTGACTGGTTTCCAGAGAAATCATTCTCACCTCATCTCGTGGCAAAAAGAAAAGCTGGTCCCCAGTTACTGTATTTAAAAAATGGAAAGTCTCTTATTTGTGGCAGAGATGTGGATGAGGGTTTTGTTTGACAGCTTTATGATGAGCCCGTTGTTTCTTGTGTTCTTCTCTGCCCGTTGGGATACGAGGCTCAGCTGGGATCACTGACTCAGGGCTTCTTCGACTGCTTTCCTTTTGTTATGAGCCGCTTCCGCATGACCTTTAGATCTGGGATCTGCATCTGGAAGATCAGCAATATCACGGGTCATACATATTCCAATCAATGTCCACACAAACGTCCTTGTATGATGCGTTTTCTCTCCTATTCCCTTCCGTCAAAGTTAAAAAGACACGGTTTATGATCCTGCTAGAAACCAGTCCGACAGTTAAGGGAGTAGAAAATGTCAGTTTTATTCAATTTCTTTCATCAGATCTACGTTTCTTTGCGCCTCTTCTATCAGGAGTTTTTTTTTACTGTGCATGAGTTAACCACACTCCCCTCAATGATCTAAACACCATTATGATTTGATTAGATGGGCTGATATTTAATGAGATAAGCATATTGGTGCTAATCTCACTAATTATGATTTTGCACAGCAGCTCGGGTGGCAACCTTGATAACAGAGGGAATTGTATCATCCACGCAATTATTGAAAAGACTGAAGTTTATGTTTCATACTTTGTATTGTCTCCAGAAGCAGCAGCAGGTTTACAGAACAATTCCTCTTTGTGATTCTCTTGTAAAAAAACAGGAACTTTGTGACTCAGAGAAAATATAATTACATATCTGGGCCACTTTTATTTACAGTCCTCATACAGCCAGTGGCCTCAGTGGGAGCAGTGGTGCAGGGTTAAGTAATCAGGACGTTGCTTTACCAGGTTATTATTTCTCCTGCAGTTTAAGCAAAAAATGCTAACCTCTTTTCTTGCTTGATTCTGAGCTAGATGAAAAGTGAAGAGAGCAGCAAAGTCATCCTGAGGAGAATATGAATGGCCAAATTTCTTTGTAACCCATCCAGTATCTGTTGCAATATTTCACTCAAAACCCCAAAAATATAAACTCCATGATGGTGCTAGAAATGAAGCCAGGGGGGCAAAAACTGAATTATCTGTGAACCATGAATTTTAAAAATAAAATATGGTTTCATCTTGCTGAGATATTTTACAAAACAAGTGAAAGGTCAGGGCATCACCAAGGTCATTAGTATTCACTCTCTAGAGACCATGATGCTGTGCACAAAATCTGATGGCGCACCTCATCCAACATTCGTAAGACATGCCAGTCACTTTATTCACTGACCCTCTTTCATGTGTGGGACAAGACAGACGTCCTCTGACATCCACAGCCCACCCCATTTATCACACGTCTCCTGCAGATGGTGACGGGAGTAACAAATGTGGCAGACAGTGGCGTCACATGAACCCACACCACACATGTCTCTGCAGGTGCTGACGCTGAAAGGGATTGAACACAGATGCTCTGACAGCCTGGGAGAAAAAATTAATACAGGCCCTCCATGTGACTTTTCTAAATCAATAGCTCTTTTAAACTGATCGTGCAAGACAATACCTCAGCAGGGTCCATCCTCTGGTGACCATGAATGTCAGAAAAATTGAAGGTAATCTATTGCTTTTGAGTTGACATAGTTTAGTCTGAAATGAATAATACAATGCAAATAAAATTGACCCACCAACATGCCATCACTGGAGCCATGTGGCTATGGTATCTAACCTTCTTGTTACTGCAGTGCACAGATAGGCCTTATTGTAGATGCATGCTGTGCTCGTTCCCTCAAAGTCCCTGGAACAAAGGACAACCCCTTTTTTTTTTCAAGGCTCAATATGACACTTGCAAGGACGGATGTTTTTGCAGTGTATGGATTTTTGTCAGGAAACTGTGGCAACGTGTGTGAAAAACAAAGCAGTGCAGGTTGTCAGTGGTCAGAGGTTCATCCAGAGATCAGCTGCTGATGCGGCGGCCGCCCTCTGACGTGCACGCTGCTCGACCAGGGAAGAGCGATTCTGAATCCGCTTTCTTTTTTCATCTCTGACCTGTGGGGCCGGCTCGACACGTTCGCCTTTAGATGCTGGAGAGACATTTTTCTCTCCTGCCTGTTTCTCCCCAAATCAAATCAAAACCTGCCCAGACCAAATTGAAAATCCTGTCTTCTTCTCTGCTGATCAAATCATGCACATGTTAATGTGCACATGTACACACCAATACACATCATCATTTAGAACGTCTTCAGAAGTTCCCTAGCTGCCATCCTGTCGGTGGCGGACAGAGGAATAGTTTCATATCCTGTCACTTCAGGCTTTATAGCGGTTTGATTCTTCCATCTGAGGAAGGTTTGACAGTGACATTCAAAAAGAAATGTCACTGTCAAGTTCAATGGTGGTTGGAAAGGGAATTTCCTCCCTCTGTTCCTGTCCCCTCTCTTCAATATTGCACAACAGCAGCCGAGCACTTGTCAACCAGAAGAAGGCCAATAAAGAGGGGGAAAGACCCGTTCTCTGATTGGATGTGATAACGTCAAGAAAGCCGAGCGGATGTTCTACATTATTTACTTTCTATCCAGCACATGAAACAAATCTCCTTCACTGAAATAACTACACAACACTTCTATCCCATCAAATCCTCGTTTCTCCTGCCAAAGAAACAGCTTCTCACAGATCCACGTCTTTGTCACTTTGCACATCACTTTCTTTTCAGTGTGTCCTGAGCTTCTTTACAGAGTGAGGTTGAGACTAACCATAACTACCAGCAGTGGTTGTGGGTGCTGCTGTATACTGTATATGGTTAGCAAACATATTACACATTCAGCACACATGAATCAACAAGAGCATTGATTTGGCCTTTATTTGTTTTAGCCATCCTAATTATATGGCTGGTCAATAACACTATGACACTATCAATCATTATCACGATATAATTTTTTTCGATAGCAATATAGCAAAGGTTCAATATCGATATATTGATTTTGCATTGTGGAAACACATTAATGTGGTTTAACACAGGAGCAAAAGGTAGGATGGCGTATAACACCCATATTAAAGAAAGAAAATCTTTATTATTAAAATATTATGAGAAGACAGCTATAATATTATGAGAACAAAGAAAACTATTTTTTTTTTAGGAATAAGCAGGAAGGTGAATCCATGCTCACTGTTTCTTGAGAAACCCTTTTGATTAGCATGTAGATGTAACCAACGGTAACCGACGGTAACCTTGCAGTCTCACAAACATTTCCTCCTCCACAAAAGAGACAATTTCCTCCAAGTCTGTGTGGCTCTTTCTTCAGGATAAACAGTTTCTTACACAGTCTTTTTTTTAAAGTTCTGATACTCATGATAATGTGCACCATGGTCCTTTTTCTGATATTCGCCCTGTAATGTGAAAATTAACAACTTTCCCTGTACATGGTCCTAACACCCCATTGTTAACAATCGTCTTTTAACTTAAAAGAATTAATACTTTGACATTTATCATGATCAACATCAACATCGACCATTACTGACATTTTATCTTGATAGAATTTTTGGCCCTCTCGCTTAGTCCTACTGACTCATGCAAGTTAAATGTTCACTCTCCAGCTCTGTTTTGGACAGTGTCAGGAATGCTTTGCTGGAATCCCTGATGTGAGTGGTGAGAATCAAAACAGGAAAGTTAAGCTGAAAGACACTAAAACAATAATTCTCTGTGTATTTGTCACTGAAAACCGTGATCTGATCTGTTATCATAAACTTGTCATTATCAGCTTAAAATTGTTCTCATGGATGAATAAGTACAGTTTAATTATGACCTTGACTAAAGAGCAGAGTGTGTGTGTTTCTCTCTCTGCTGTCTCTCACAGACACTTCCTCAGCCCACCTCCTGCTCAGAGTCCAGTGACATTTATGAAAAGGTCTATAAAAGAGGGAAAGTGCACACAATGACATGCATTTATGTGATTTTTTCAGTGCCTCTTTTTCCTGAATGGATTTGACCATTATGGTTCATTATTGTATTCTTTTCCTGCAGACAGAGACCTTTACTGCAGAAGGAGGAATACATCTTTTCACGTTTAGGAAAATGCAGTGAGAAAAGTGCATCGTTTTGAGGCGGATAAAGGGAATAAAGGGAATAAATGCCATTCAGATGTGACTTGTGTCTCTGTATAGGAACTTATAAGGAACTTATATCTGCTCATGTCCTCATTAGCTGTTACACCAAGCGCTGCCGTGGTCTTTAGAGTGAAAAAGTAATGAAACAGTTCTATTCCATTATGTTTGACAAATTATATCTGCATGTTTACTTGTGTTTAGATCTCTGTGTCGCTCGCTGTGCTGCATCATAACATCGAAGTGTGTTTGTGTGACTCGGTGAAAATAACCAACATTAATCTATTGTGCAGCAACAACACTCAGTGTAATGTCACTTTATATGCAAGGGTGCATGAGACTATATTAAAGTGTATTTTGATGGTAAAACATTTTACGGACAGATAATTCATCTTTTCTATAGACGACCGAAAGCCAGTTAGCTTAGAGCAAAGACTGGAAGAAGGGAACCAGCTAGCCTCGCTTCATTGAAAGATTACAGAGTGTGAAGACCATGCAGCACATTTTAAACTCACCCATCTTGTCTGTTTATTCTGCAGTTACCTGCGATTTTTTGTGTCAAATTAGTTTTCGAGTGGCTGCAGCTTTTTATTTGCAGTTACGGAGCTGGAACTTACAGCTCTGGACCAAGTTATCGGCTGTGTCTCAATTCAGGGGCTGCATCCTTTGGAGGCTGCATTTGAAGACCGACTGCGTCACAGACTGTTCCATTTCACACGCTCCTTCAAATGCTGCCAACAAATGCGTCCATCCATCCCCGAGAAACGTAGGCTCCAACAGGTGGATCCTTCTCAGTACAACCTATCCCAGGGTTCATTGCACTTCAGCGATGACACTTTTTTCAAAGAGGAAATGTTGGCGAGTACCATGCTTCAACTCAAATGAACAGCTACAGTTTACGTGTTAAAAAAATCCATCTTTAACTATGTTGCTGGGTAACAGCAATAAGGGGGGGGGACAGACTTATGACACCCTTTGTAGACTAATTTCAGTTCAGCCTTCGCGGTCTACGCTGCCCACGTAGGAGATGGTCTTCGTGGACGCAGCCGAAGGACGCAGCCCCTCAACTGACACACAGCTAAGTATGCGGCACATGTTTTTATGCTAAGCTAAACTAGCCAGCTGCTGGATGCAGAGTATTGATCTTTTCATCTATCTCGCTGTAAAATAGCGCAAGTTCATTTTCCAGATTGTGGAGCTATTCCATGAGGGATTGTTATTGTTTATTTTGTTTGGAATAATGAAATCTATTTTTTTGTCTAAATTATGTTGTGTAATTTTATTCTTTAACTTTCATAATTTGAGCTCTAATTGCAACTGGAACCACATCCAATGGTGATGTCAGAGTGCAATGACACAACCTAGTACACTTCGACATCAGCAAAAGCAAAATTTCTCTGGAATGATTTTTATTAACATTTTTGGTAAATATCATGAACATTTGTAAAAATCCTGAAACTAGATAAAGTAAACTATGAAATTCATCAGTTCAGGTTGAAAGTTATTCAACACGTATCATTTAAAATAAATTCTGTAATTATCACAGTCAGTGTTGCTTTGTACATATTTTATGATCAGTCGGTTGTAGCATGTGAAGACATGTCACTGACATGTCACTGTACCATAGGTGTCTGAAGAGGCATGATCTCGTCCAAGCAGTGCTGTAATGATGAGATATGAGAGATGATACATCTATGACAAAGATCTGTTCAGTTCTGTTCATGTTCATTTGGTTAGAGAGACATAAAGAAATCAGCATCATTCTAGGCTGCAGCTACTTTCCAGGCTCGGAACAACAGTATATATCTTTATAATTCCTGTTTTGGGGTCACTTCCTGTGTTGGTTTACATCACACTCTCACTCTCTGCAAACAGCTCTGAGAACTGAAGGTTTTAGCCATTTCGTTGTGGCTCTGAACTCATTTTAGTTGGTTTCCTTCAGTTCAAATTTTGTTAATTTAATTCAACACCAACACACTGAAGTAAAGGAGTCGATGCCCCAGTTTGAGTGAAACAAACTCGCCTGATGGGAACATAAAAACCAGATCCACTTACTCTGAAATTATGCAACATCAGCTTTACTCACACTACACAAGGACTCGTCCTTCCCAACACTTTGAGCTCATTAGTTGTTGTTTTTTTATAGAACGTCTCTGCTCTACCTGCGATCATCACGCTGTGAGCTGAGCCCCAGGAGGCTGACAGCGTACATACACATCAACACCTTCTGTCATTAATATTGCAAAGCGCTCGCTGCCAATCTGGATTCATGATGAGATCGTGCACAAGGTGAGCATCTCATTACGACGGCAGGTCACCATAAGGCATAACTTGGTAGTAGCTGATTCATTATTTACATGGTGCGAGTAGGTGTTCGCTCAGAGTCCTTCACTGTCAGTATAGAGCTGCTGTGTCCTTGAGGAAGGAGCTATTGTGCGGAGAAAATGGATCAATATCCTCAGCAGGGCCAAATCCAAACCTTTACAAGCAAAGATGCACTCAATCAATCCCAGGAGGGAAAGAACTATACCAACAAAATAACAAACTTCTACCCACTAGAACCTGATTGGAACTATTCAGAAGGAAACCGAAAACTTTGAAAAATAAACCCACTGAGGGAGAAACGCCAGTGACTTGTGATCAACATTGTTGAGTAACTGGGCTTTGATTCAAAGCAAAGTCAGCTGTAGTGTTTGAAGAAAATATATATACACTACCGTTCAAAAGTTTGGGGTCACTTAGAAATGTCCTTATTTTTCAAAGAAAAGCACTGTTTTTTTCAATGAAGATAACATTAAATTAATCAGAAATACACTCTATACATTGTTAATGTGGTAAATGACTATTCTAGGTGGAAACGTCTGGTTTTTAATGAAATATCTACATAGGTGTTCTAATGGTACATTGTGTTTGCTAATCGCCTTAGAAGACTAATGGATGATTAGAAAACCCTTGAAAACCCTTGTGCAATTATGTTAGCACAGCTGAAAACTGTTTTGCTGGTGAGATAAGGTATAAAACTGGCCTTCCTTTGAGCTAGTTGAGTATCTGGAGCATCACATTTGTGGGTTCGATTATACTCTCAAAATGGCCAGAAAAAGAGAACTTTCATGTGAAACTCGCCAGTCTGTTCTTGTTCTTAGAAATGAAGGCTATTCCATGCGAGAAATTGCGAAGAAACTGAAAATTTCCTACTTTGAGACATTTTGGATAAAAGCAGAATATAAACATGTCTTGTGTTTTGTCTGACTGTCCCGTGTGCAACTTTCGTCGGAATGGACAAGGTCCAAAGTAACAATTAGCAAAATAAAATTACACCCAAGTCGTTACAAATTTTATACAAAATGTGGAGTTCATCTCTTTTTCTTTAGGACACAACCGAACCAACATACTCTGGCCCTGAAATGAGAACACGCCTAATGATCCATGATGACCGAGGAAACAGAGTTTCTGTGCACATTAGCGGGAGCGAGCGTCATTATCACTGCAAACGCTTCTCTCTCGTGCTTTGTCTGGAGCAAACAAGGCCGCGTGCTCTCCTGGCTCTTTTCATCTCCCGCTGCCGTCGCAGTCTCAGACCTGTAAAGACTCAAGGTTGGAAACATGTTGTGACCATAATTGCAGGTTTAGCAGCTCGTTACTCACGGCCCAGTTACTTCATCCTCCTGCAGAGGGAGGGATGTGAGCTGAGATAATGAAGTCAAAGTTTATTATGTTCCCACATGGCTGATGCAGCAAAATCAGAGCATGGTAATTCATCAGTGTCTGCTGCTTGTGGAGAGCGACTAATAGCTGTATCAGTGTAACTCGGTTATATCTCAGACTGTAAGCTCATCGTGCTTATGTTTTACTTTTGTTGTTGTTGTTGTCTTGTCCCGTGATTAGGTAAGCTTTTTTTTACGTAACACGTGTAAACCCAGAATAGCCGGCTGACTCAGAATAGTTAAATTAAATATGATTTTATACAACATCAAACTTTCATTTTCATCACACACGGGGACTGGAGAAGTCTGGAGACGGGCTTGTGAGAGAGAGATGAGTTCAAGGGGATGGGCGGCGGATTAATAATGTCGCTGGCCTTACAAAAGTGGCCCTGAAGCACCTATTACCTTGATGGGAGCTGGAATTAACTTGAGGAAATCCACCACCTAAAGTCGGACACACAAACAAAGAGAGGGAAGGAGTCGCAAAGTAGATAACTCCTGGAGGTGGGGGAGGAAAAGTTTCTTCTTTGGCTGACAGTGAGTTTCAACACAAAAGTCCAATTCCCTTTCCCTTTAACTTTATTCTCATACAGTCAAATCTTTTAATCTTTTCTCTCCACGGTTATCTCATTGACTTATTTTTTAACAAAGAAGTTACCTTTTCCATTCAGGGTTCACTGGAGATGATGTAAAATTCATCTTTCTCTCTGAGATGTCCAGCGTCCAGGTTGATACTTTCTGTAATTGTTCTCAATAAAAGTCAATTAAACTCTATTTCAAAACTGTGAATTATTTCAATCTGGGTGTGACCACTGTTGCTGTTATCAAAGGGAGACTGTTAATTATTGTCAAAGTTAATATTTGACTTTTGAAAGAGGCAATAACACATTTGTTCTCTTTTATATAAAAAATTCAGTTTAATGAGCCACTAAAGACACTATATCGCCACCAAGTCTGGCTACTTTATCAGCACACTCTATATACATGTATTATATCAGATACATAAACCATGTACACACAACTTTTCTGCAAACTTGTCAAATGAAATGTAATGTAACATAGGTCAAATCAATATTTGTTACCTCAGAGTGAATAAAAATCACCCCCTAAAATATTTATTTTGATTTAAAAAAATCTGCATCATTATCCAGATCCACAGTTCATAGATAATAACATTCTACTTGTGTCCGATTTTTTAAAAAGGATGTCTGCATTATTTATTCAAAGATTCAATACATTGTTGAAAAATGCCCTATCTCGCTATATTAGAGAAAATGAAAAGAAAATTCCCTGATCCACATCTGCACCAAAATGTAATGGTTTCTTTCCTGACCCATACCACACCCTTCCACTAAGTTCCAAAGTAATCCACCCAGTAGTTTTTGTGTAATGCTGCTGACTTAAAAAACAATCAAACAAACACATATAACCCCTTTGGTGGAGGCAATTCAACCTCTTTGGTCTAATTTGCATGATTCAGTATAGTTGATGGTTTTGATGATTGCCTCATCTGCTCTGTTACGTCCATTAGCTTTTGCTGGTTAATGTTTCCAAACTTTGGATAAGTATTTCTGCAGACTTGACTTTATTGAGTCAGCGTGTTCTCTTCGTGATTCTTTTATTTTGGCCCTGAGAGCTTCAGCTTAAGAAAACAAACGTGCTGCAAATACACACAATATAACTAAGTCATAGACTGTTAAAGAACTGAATACAACACCACAAGTAGCACAGATGGCAAAGGTTTTTCCAGGGGTAAAATAAAAAAAGGTAAACTCTGCTGAGACATGCTTGTTGTTCAGTTTATGACTTTATTGATGTAGGTTCGAAAAAAGAGCTAAAAATCTGTAACACTGATATTTTCACTTGTTTTCTGTCCACTAGAAACACCCGTGGTTGTGAGTATTTGCAGCTCATGTGTTGTCAACTTGATGAGGATGTTTTTTGAATCCATAAATCACAGTGTGTTGCTGTCTCAGGGCCACCCTACTCTATAATTTAACTTTTTTGGGGCACTTTCTCATCGTCCTTGTTTGGTTCAGACCTTCAGACTTTCCAGTTTGGTCTGAACCAGGTGTGAAAGTCTGGACCATATAGGACAAAACTTTAGTCCAACCAGAAGAGGTGGTCCCTGTCTGGACCAAACTGAACCATGGTTCACTTTGCATGGGAAAACTCTATTTGAATAGTTCGGACTTTCAAACCATTTGCAGGAAGTTGATACAGCTTTAAACAACAGAACAGAAACAGTCGTGGGATTGCTTGCAGTCTTCACCTCCGACAACATAATGTAAGGATGTTTGGCGCATTTGAACTGAATGTCAGACACACGCCTGTTTACAAACCAATCAAACACATGTATAAGCAAACCCACGTAGGTGATGTCGACAAGGTGTACGTTCGTAACACCAACCCAAAACTATCCAGATCAAATTTAAACAATGTAACACAGACATGAACATTGGTCCGACAGCCTAACATGACCCCTGACCTCTTCGCAATCATTACTCATAGTCTCTACAGTCTCACTTTAAAGACAATACTTGTAAAGGACGATGAATGTAAACTAATGGGAAATGCAATTATCAGTTTCTCAAAACGGATTAGCGCAGGACACAGGATGCTGCTGGTGTTTTATTGACTTTTTCCTGATGACTCCATGCATCATCATGGGATCACGCTAACATGAGCCTTAATGCCTCCTGCCGATGTGGACATGACGTGCTCAGATGAAATGCAGGGTGGGAGTTTGGTTTATAGGGACCTGCTCATCACTTGAGAGCACGACTCAGACTGAACATATATGTATCATTTACTGTGAAAAGTGACAGAGCTTTGTCAGATCTCAGAAAAGAACCCCTGTTTGTATAATTTGGTAACTTCAGTTGGGTTTTGGACAATACTAATTTATTACAGAACAGCATTGAATGTAAATATGTAGGTATTTTTGGTGCTCAATGCATATCAAGGACTACAAGTTGAGATATCTTGGCCTCTGTTGCTTTGATTTTGACCATCCCTCTTTTCTTAAACTTTTCTGAGTCACCACAATGTATGAAAGTGCCAAACTAAATTGTTGGGGGTCACTACATAAACGCATATCCACTAATGGATTCTAGATGACATGTACATTTTTGCAAAGGAGTTCAGTCAATAAAAGTTCGATTTTTTTTGTCTTCTCAGGAAAATATTGCTCTTTAACCTGGAGGTCAAAGTTGAAACTGGCGGCCACGGAGCAGCGGCCTGGGAGCTGGTGGCTTTTCACTCCAGCATGATGAATGGTATTGTAACTCATTGTCATAAGGCTTATGTGTGGTTTCTGTCACCAACATGCTGTTGTTAAAAACAACCACGTCCTTGTTTCTATTTTGAGTTAGTGAAAATTGCTCCGATTTAAAAATCTGAAGAGTCATTTTTTTTATGTCAGCACACTTGCAGCTTTAACCCTGAGCTGTTAGCAGTCATTTACCTGAGGCAGAAACCCTGCAAACGGATACTTCCACTGCCATCACCTCTGTTTACTTTAGCATCAATCAGACCATGCCAATTATTTTCTCTGTGCTGTCTCTCATTGTGAATACACTCAGCTGAGCTGACGTGGTGTTGACAGACCGGCTGAAATTAAAAAGACGCTCCAGCCAGTACGACAGGCTCTCAGTCTGCATAGACACACCCACTGTGTGAGCTGGGTGTGTCTGACTCTCCGTGGCCACATCCTAAATACTGTGCATTTCACATTTCAGTTAGTGCCTCTTCAGTTTGAGGAGCAGTGGATCTTACAAACACATGAATAAATACATTATTGATTATGTGTAAATAATTTGACACAATGTGAAAAACCCAGTGACAGACGAAGTTTTACTTCGGTAAAAGATCAAATAAATTAACAAAAATGTACTCAAGTGGAAGTAAAAGTACAACATCAACTTCCTACTTGAGTAAAAGTAAGTTTTTACTTGCTTCAAATAAACTTTAAGTATTAAAATTAAAAGCACTTGCTAAGTGTATCCTGTTCCATAATGAAACAGTCTATTACATCATTATGACTCAGTGGTGTTTCTTCACCAGTGATGCTGATGCTGCAGTCTAATACCTGTTTGCTCTGATTGGATCTGTGGACCAATTCTCCTCTCATTACTTTAAAGGGGACATTGTCTGCACAAACCGCCTTTGCTTTAAAAGGAGACATATGATGTCCAATGACATCCCAATTACCTAACTGGTCATAATGGACACCTAGCAGTGACTCTAACACACCCCTAACAAAGCCAGGTAGAGCAAGAGTGAAGGCCCACATTTCCCACACATGCTGGAAGTGGTTGACCATCACCTCATACTGGGCCAGCTCCGAGCAGACTGGGCTTTATCTGGAGGGTGGCCCGAAGCTAAAACCAAGAGTTTCAGACAGAGGCTGAAAAGAGGAGCTGCAGCAATGGCCAGTATATGAGGAGTGTGTGTTTGGAACATTAGATCAGGTAAACCTTTACGTAATAAGTAATAACACAAATTAAAAGTATGAACCTGAGAACGAGTATAATATGTCTCGTTAATGTGACAAAAATGTAGAAAACAATGTGAATACGTCACGCAATGCTTTGTCAAACTGTAGTGGAAGAGAGAGTACAGATATTTGCTGATATTTGTGGTGGAGTACAAGCGAAAAGTACCTGGAAATAAATTGTATACAAATAAGTACAGTAATAAAGAGAATAAACTGGTTACATCTCACCACATGGGAACATCAACTATGATTCTGGTTGAATGGTCACCAGCATATTAAACTGTAACTACATGAAGAACATAGATCCCAATCTATACGCGGGGAGTTGAAGCCTGTCACATAACAGTCAGATGAAATCCTGAACAAACACTCCCCCTGACGCTGTGAAATTGCACTGAAGCAGTCGTGGTTTTCCCAGATCGACGGTTTGGCGGAGCGCGGCGCAGCGCGGCGCACAGAGGAGCGCACAGTGGAGCGCAGCGCGCAGCTCCGGACGCACCTGAACAGTCAGCGCTGCGACCAGAAGTGAGCTGGAGACCGATCCGTCCACCTGCTACACACACACACACACACACCTCTGCAACATCTGCCACGTCGCCTCTGATGGAGAGAGGGAGAATGTGACGGAGTCTTCTCTGGACACGGAGGAAACATTTCCACCTCTTCTGCGTCTCCCCGTGGAGCGAGCGGTCGTGTCGGGGCGCGCCAGGCGACGAATGTCCGACTTCCCGATTGTCTCGCAACTCAACTGTGCGACACGTGAGTCGCTGCAATCGGAGGAAGTGGCTGTTGTTGTCGGCTACGACACAATGTCCCAGAACAACTGCGTGAGAAACTTGAAGGCATGGTGCGCGTTGAGCGCTGCGAACGTGCGCGCAAGCTGAGGCAGATGGACACGAGCGCGACAACTCGCAGGGTGAGTCCAGCAACAAGACATGGTCATTTTACAGGTTGGTTTTGCTTGAATAGGGACTCAAATACGGAACATATGGAAACATCAGGACAAAGGTGGATTCAACACTTTCGCCTTCTATTCTCTTTTTTCCTTTTTCATAAATGTGACAAACTTCTTCATTCTCACTGCTGCTTCTCCTACAGGGGGTAGTAATGGGGCAAACGGGGATAATGGTTCTCAATGAATGCTTTCATAATGTCCTCATGGTATTGTTTATTCATTACCATAACAATCTTGTAATGTTCCTGAGGGACTGAGTGCTGTCCTTAATGGTACCTAATGCTCCCTGCTCCATGCTATTACACTATTCTTATGATGGGCGTAGGGGGACTTCTACCGGCGGCCTCCTTTCAATCAGGGACGTTCCTCTGCTGTCATGTCATCACCTTTGGCTCTTGGCTTCCAGCAATGCTCTACTGTAAATTTAAGTGTGGCTCATCTTTTTTTTGCTCGACCCATGCGTTTCGGGAAGGTTCTTCGTGGGCAACCGGACCTGCCTGTCATTATTTCAGTAAAGGAGTTGGAGCTTAAGAAGCTGAGACACTTTAAAGCAAGCGATCATGCTGTTCAGAGGCACCCCCCCCAACACACACTCTTACTTCCCTGTATGGATTGGCCATATAAATGTCACTGCCTTCCTGTGCTGGATTCATTAACCTGTTGATGTTTGGAGATGGATGCTTCTGTTTCTTTTGTGCTGTAAATTCACATACCACACACACACGCCGGCAGTCCCTTGGAACCACAGACAAACAACCTAATGAGAACAGATTGGCAGAAACACGATGGTTCTCCTCCTGCCGTGGATCAGGCCGGCAGTGCTCATTTCACTCATTAGTCCTCCTCCTCCTCTGCAGCTTAAGGTGAGCGAATGGGAGGAAGGTGTCAGGAGCATGAGAAATCTGCACGCTCTCGGGCCACGCCGACACGGGACTTACAGCCACTTCTCTGCTTCTTCATTTTTCAAAGATATAGGAGAACATGAAATAGAGAGAAGAGAGAGGAGAGAGGAGATGTGCCACGTTCTTCATATGTTTGTGTGTAGGAAGCTGTTTTTTTGGGGGGATTCCGCTGTGATCTCTTAGCTCTGTCTCCGTCCTAATAACTGCACTTCCACACAGAGCATCAAATTCTCAGCTTTCAGGCTCACCATCAAATAGATCCTTTCCCCCTCAGCGATTTATTCGGCCCCATTATCTCCTTCGCTCTGCTTCACACTTTGTTAAATCCGGCCCTTTGAATCGGCTGATTGACACTGACTGTCAGGCTCGAAGCGCAGGTTTAATTTTCTATTAGAGATTGTCATGGTACTTATGAAACTTCTGAACAGCAGCGTGGATGTCTCCAGCAGCGACGCAGACAACTGTAGTTTTTTGGTCGGGCCTTTATAAACAGTGAGTGGGCCAGCTTTTCCCAGAAGAGAAAAAAGAAATCCCTGATGAAAACCTGATGGTGCATTCGCTGAATAGAAATTAACAAACAAAAGAAACAATTGCGCTGTGCAACATTTTGCATCTCAAAGGCAATAGACAACGGAATAACACTGCCTGTACTGTGTGTCCAAAAAGCTGTTAGGTGTCTTTTATAGTCCATCCAACCTCGATATTCTAAACCATTTACTTACAACAATAGCAGGCGAGATTGTTGTGGAGAATGCATTTGAAAAACTAAATTTGTGACTGAGGGCACATTCGCTTGACCAATAATGTAGATGTAGATGTACAAGCAGGCAAAATGGAACATCCTGGGAACACTCACACTTTTTTGAGGCACTAGCTGCTGCATGGCCCTGCTGAGGCCGAAAAACTTCTTCCACTGGGACAAATTTCTGCAAACTAAACAGGAATCTGCATCCTTCGTAGAAAAACTGTCCAAACTACTTTGATGACCCTGGCTTTCTACTTTTTTACTCTTCTTTCGAGCCTGGCTTTGAGCTGGCTCATTCTAGTTTCATTCAAAGACTGTATATAAAGATGGACGAGGCCTCTCCACTTCCTTTCACTATCCAGAAAATAAAGCAGAAAAAAAATCAGGATGTGCACGCTGCCGTCTCGTGGCGATGACGTGATGTGGAGCCAGAGTCTGAGCAGTAGTGATCGGGGGATGGAGCCGTGGTATAAATACACTCACTCAACCAATTGAGGGTCAGTCTCAGCCGTCATTCATGACGTTTTATCCCATTTTTAGCATCAAATAACTAATTAAAACCCAACTTATTTGGAAATGAGCAGTCGGACAAACATCATTTTGATAAGAACTAGTTGAAATGACAGGAACCATCTTTGAGAATTTTTTTACTTTGTAGTTTGGTCCACGTGCCATCTACTAACATGAGCTATACAGCAGCCAGCCACCAGGGGGCAATCAGATTTGGCTTCACTTCAGGGAGCTGTCATGTCTCTCATCTTTATACAATCTATGGATTAGCTCCAGAGGCTAAAATGTTCAAGTGAACTTTAAGAGGAAGATGTAGATGGTTGACATTAGCTTGGTTTTAGAGCAGAGAAAACAGAAGCTGATAATGTTATGTCAGCTGATGTTACATCAACATTTTCAATTAAAAGACAACACCAGCACAAAGAGTTATCAATAAATCTGGTTTATATAACAGTCTTTCTTCATTAGGTAATATGTTGTAACTTTCCATACAACTTGACTGCGTGGTTCACTGCTGCCCAGCGTATTCTGCAACAGCAAATCTAATTCCAAGTCTATTTTTCAAGCTTTTTATGGCTTTTCATTAAGTACATAATGGGACTTAGGGTAAAGAAAGAATAAGCTTCTCGGAGCAAACCATTTATCCCATTTATAATTCAGACTGCAGAAAACCAGACTGCTGTTTTGCTTATTTTTGATTACAGACTTTGTGAACTGAATCAGTAATAAACCATCTCTTTAGTGAGTCAAAGCCCGGCTGGTGAACAAAGTCATCAGCTCCTGTGACTCATGATCTGAAGGGTGCTCTGCAGCTCGGCCCTTCAGACTCCTGGTTATGTTGTGATAAGCGCTCTTTCCCCGGTCATTGCAGTTCAAGATAGACGTTTTGCATCATTCTAGATTATGGAATGGTTCTCTCTCCGCTGATTGCTGCGCTGCCTCGTCAGGCAAGAAGCTTAATTGTGCTCATGTCGTTGAGTACAGGCCGTCACTGACAGACAGTCGCTGTGAGGACATCAATCAGTCTCATTTAGGGGCCACTCAGGTGATAGTTCAGTGTCATTCAAGATCTGTGCGTCTCAAAATAGCATCTGCTCCAGGCCCCTTTACCGAGATGAAGACTGAGTGGCCGCAGGAAGGCGGATGTTCAGTGATGCATGGGTTGCAGATTTATGCAAAGAGTCATGTAAATGATATTTGCATGAGCAACTGGTGGTAAAAGAATAATGCAGGGGCTGATAGGTGATGCATCTTCTTTCAGGTGCTATCTCTGGCCAGAGAAAAGGAGCAAAGTGTGTCTCCAGACCACTTTTTGAGTATTTCTTAAAGAAAACCTTTTTGAACTGCAGGTTTGTAAAAGAAACGTTAGCTGAGCAAATGTTTCTTTGAATCACTATATTCTCACAGTGTCATATTCAGCATCTGAAGCACAAGTCCAGAGGGTCACTGAGGGTCTGTGGGAAAAGCAACTAGGCGCTGAAAAGTAACAGACATGACTTGATAAGCTGCACAAAGCTCGGCTATTAAAATCACATAGTAAGAGGTAAATTGTTTCATTACTGGCCTGTGTTATTTAATGAGAAAACTTGTTTTTGTGTGTCAAAGCCTTACTGGTAGTTGGGTATTTTGGGTTTAAATTGCTTTCATATGAAGGATGTGTAAATTCTGCTGCAGAAAAGTCTTTATTGACATCTTTGTCTGCATCTTCTATGTGTGTCGTACATTTTTTTCCGTTTTGTGTCCCTTGCATCATCAATGTGTTCCACTCGCTTGCTGGGGATTTTCTGCACATTTTCCTGCTCTATTTTCACATGGGCTCACTTGGACATTTTGTGGACATTTTCCTCGGGGGCTGGCAGGAAAAGTTCAGAAAAAGGTCACAAGCACATTACTCGGACATTTGCATTCTCACACAAATCCTCTCTTCAGGAAAATGTCCGGAGTTCAGTGCAACTCTGTTTGACCAAGAAATAGACCACTTGGCAAAGAGTTATTAATATGATTGTTATACTTAATTTAATCAGGAGTGAATAAACTTGTGTGTAAAATGTATTTGCACTTCACAACAAGCCTTCTCTGACTCCGCTGTGGTTAGAGCTCCTCCCGTGGAGCCTAAATCCTTTTTCTCTGTGTTCCTGAAGCCACCCCTGGGTGCAGTGTCATGCTCAATAAACCGCTCCTGTCAGAAGCACTTTGCTGAGTCGCTGTAGAGGTGCCGCTCTCTGACCCTCCTCCCTCGGAGAAAGCGGCCTGTTTCAAAATGACTGGCCTCACAATAGAAGAGGGAAGTCCGAGCGTAGCCGGAGGGGTCCTGCTCTGCATTTGTTGTGATGATGTGCCCAGCCTCCCCACATCAGCAGCACACCCCCCAGACCCCCTACACTCATCCTCAGCGAGTATACAGGATCATTGATGCTGTTGCTACAGCCTGATCTGTGTACCCAGATGTCCATGTTGAATTAAACAATGAATGTCTCAGCTTGTTAAGACCGAATCGCTTCAGAAATGTGTAATTGGATCTTAAAAGCTTGTATTTGAGGAAGGGAAAATAATGGATGCGCAGAGGCTGACACATTGTACTGTTTGATCATGGAACCGTGAAACTGCTCTGATTCAGACGTCACAGTTTTGTTGGATTCAAAACTCAAAACCTGTGAAATTAGAGGGCTTTTTGCTTCAACATCCCAAATACTTTCATTTATCTGGAGCTTTTAAAACTTCCTTTTTTTACAAAGTTCTATCAGTAACAAGTAGTGTTTGTAGAAGCGTTTTGTTATGCATGAATGAAATGACGAGCATGTACGGTACAGCGGGATTACTCATTCTATCACATCCCTTCTTTGATATGAGTTTAAAGTGCATCTAAAGGGGAAATCATTTTCATTCTCGTAAAGTTTTTCATTCCCTCTTTGATACTTTGCCAGTTTGTGCTACTCATTTTTTCTTTCCAGAAACTGTTGCGATTTAAATTGTCTTTTTATGAACAGTTAACAACAACAGCTAGTGTTTCAAATGTAAGAGATGTGTGTTTTATTAAGTAGTTGTGCTTTTATTTTGGAATTTGGTCTTGGAAAGGAAATTATTAAACTGTATTTCATGTTGACAAGTGCCTTTTGAGAGTACAATGATTGAGCAGCTGTTCGTTCATATGAAATGAAGAATGAATAAACCATTACCACACATATTCAATATTCAACATATGTTCAAGTCACATGTGCTTCCTTTATTTCATATTCGACTCAGTGTGTTGTAATTAGTCTGTTACTGAGTTTGTGATTTCCTACTGTTTGTTGAACAGCACTTTAAATTGTCTCATTCCACAGCCTGGTGATGCAGTAAATAGAAAAACATTATTAATTTCCCTGCATTGGGTTCAGACCGCAACTTGACTTTGAGTTGCTTTTCTTGGTGCTTCCGTTGCAATTAGACTGTAGACTCTCGCTGTTTTAGACATTTCTCTAGAAATACAAACTGTTTTGACATGTGGGTCTTATTCTCAGACTGTTTATTTACTGTGTTCTGCTTTCAGTCCGACAAGAGCAGTTATTCAAAAGACTACGATTCAGTGGAT
Source organism: Hippoglossus stenolepis (assembly GCF_022539355.2). Taxonomy (NCBI): domain Eukaryota; kingdom Metazoa; phylum Chordata; class Actinopteri; order Pleuronectiformes; family Pleuronectidae; genus Hippoglossus; species Hippoglossus stenolepis. The sequence goes on along the minus strand of NC_061499.1, from coordinate 17,678,526 downwards.
CACATGGAAGATGTTTTCCTTTGTCGGGACTACAGTTTGTACCGTGTGAATTTGACCATTAATAAAACCAAAATGGAATGTGAATTTAAAACCAGCCAACACAAAGGAAATATAAAGATGTCTAGGAATTAAGAAAAAAAAAAACATTCTCAAACTCTCTGGACTCTTTATGGCATTTATGGTGAATGCACCATAGATTGTATATAAATATGGATGACATGAGAGCTCCCCAAAAGTGAAGCAAAATCATCTTGATTGCCCCCTGGTGGCTGGCTGCAATATAGGTCATAAACCCTGGCTTCTCAATGTTAGCAGATGGGACAGGAGATTACCTAAAAAGTTAGATACGTTTTTCTCAAATATATACAGAAGTATGTGCAAATTTTTCTTATAAGTGTATTTTCGATTATTTATTCGATGCTATAAAAACGAGGTGAAATAGCTGAGATTGACTTCAGTCAGATTTTGTTGAGCTTATGTATCCACAGGACCTCGATACCATGGCTCCATCCCCAGAACCCTGCTGAGCTGACTCTGGCTCCAAATGTGGCAGCGTTCATATCTGGGTTAATTTGGCTTCATTTGTGTTCCAGTGGGGGGAAGTGGAAACACATCATCCATCTTTATAAACAGTCTATGGTACACGCTGATTTAAAATCATTGAATTGGTTCACCCCAATTCCAATAGCTAGAAGGTGTGGAGGGAGCTGGTTTAAGACATTGCTCACTCATCCAACACGACATTTGAGACACACTATAGCCTTAAGATGGACTTTGGAATGTTACCTTGAATAGAGATAGACACATTGATGTTTGATCAAAAATAGCGGCAGACACTAACATATTTCATCACCGATCTGTTTTTTCTATCCTGCAGAGACGTGCAGTGCTGCTGAATGGATGACAAGCTCCCAGTCACCTTGCCTACCCACTGAAGCCGCCCTCCCATCGCAACTTACAGGACAGGTTCCCCCATCAGAGTAGCAGGGATGTACCAGGAGGTGGCCTTCCTGGCAGGCAGCACTGAGCACCAGTTCACCAGCTTCAGCTTTAAACATGTAGAGAACCCACAGGAGGTCACCGCCAACAAGGGTGTGTTCTACAAGCGAGCCCAGCTCCTGCTCCACCCTCAGCCCCACCAACAGGGTGGAGATGATGGGGCAGCCATTATCAATGTAGGGGGTATCAAATACCGCATCCCCTGGTCAACGCTGGAAGAGTTTCCCTTATCACGGCTGGGAAAGCTGCGCAGCTGCAGCAACGAGGCCGAGATCATGGACGTGTGTGACGACTACGACTGTAGCCGCAATGAGTATTTCTTTGACCGAAGCCCGTCGGCCTTCCGCACCATCGTCAGTTTCTTGGCGGCAGGAAAGCTGCGGCTCCTGAGGGAGATGTGCGCCATGTCCTTCCAGGAGGAACTGCTGTACTGGGGGGTGGAGGAGAAAGACCTGGACTGGTGCTGTCTCAGGAAGCTGCGGCTCAGGCAGGAGGAGTTCAAGGAGCAGCAGAGGCTAGAGGAGGAGGACACCGAGCTCACATCGCCGCAGTCCTGTGAGGAGAGCCAGCAGCCTCCCGGAGCATGGCCTCAGGAAGAGACTCGTACGGGGGGCTGCATGCACAGACTGAGGGACATGGTGGAGAACCCCCAATCTGGCATCCCAGGGAAGATCTTCGCCTGTCTGTCAGTGATATTTGTAGCCATCACTGCTGTGACGCTTTGTGTCAGCACCATGCCTGACCTCAGGGAGGAGGAGGAGAGGGTGAGTTCTCTCTGGCACTCTTGTGACAGTTACAATGTATTTCTCGACCTTTCTCATTAGCAGAATTTCAACTATCAAAAATGTCCAGATTCATTTCTGGTTCCCCCATATTTAGTTTCTGGGATGTCTTTTGAATGACTGGATTTTCATTCAGCAATGGAAGAGGTAAATTCATTTAGAAACCATGATTGAACAAAAGGTGTGTAGAAGGAAGAATAAGACAGGATACAATTACAAAAAACAATTAAGCAGAGAGTTAGTGCAGTCATACTTCTAGTGCAGTAGAAGTATGACTCCCAAGAAATAGAATAATTAAAATACAAATCAAAGGCAATTCATACTGTAACTTTTTTCTTTAAGAAATACAACATTTCAGAAATAAAAAATCTCAGTGGTGTCCAACTGCAGAACAAAAGCTCAAACCATCAAGCTGTAAACAGATTTTCAGAAGGAACACCGCGGTTACACAAAACACATGATTATGAAGAGAAGGAGCCGAGGTCTTTCACAACAGCCCAAGGGATGTGTGTGCTTTACAGCTGCTACAGTGGATTCAGATTATGTTGATGCAGCAGCCCACATACTGAGTCTTCCTGCGCTGTGTTGTAAATCATTGTGACAGAGACGAAGGCTCGGGAACAACCAGGATTCCTCTCCGTTCACTTGAATGCCACATTATTGTGTAACTCCGCTCACTGTTGCAGCAGCACATTCCTTCTTAGCAAAATCAGATCATTATTCTCCCATGTATGTGATAATTGGCAGTGCACACACGACACAAAGATGGAAAAAAAAGGGATCACGCATTTACACACATTTAAATGAATGGTGTGTATTTGCAAAATCCCACAGATACTTTCCCCATGCAGTAATTTGTTTCTGTGACCTGCTTTGAAAAATTATGAAAAAAAGCCAAAATGAATATGAAATAAGCTCATCGTTGTTATGTAACATGATGATTATGCAAATGTCACCACGAAATCTTAATCTGTACAGTTAAAGGTTTGTTTACCCAAACCTGATCAAGACAAGCTGACCAGTAAACAAAAGTTGTTCAGGGATAGTTTTGCAGTGTTTTGTGTTGCCTTTGATGCTTAATTTAAACAAATGGATTTTAAATGCTGTGTATTTCATGGCTTTGATATTACAGTTCAAAGACTGTTTTTAACAAGGCAAAACCTCAGTAGGGAATGTGGGAAAACATTTAGGGAAATACACATCTCTGCTTTTATTCTGGAAGTTAGATGAAGAGATTAACATAAACTTCAACTTTCAACTTTATAAAGCTCTGAGTGGAGCTGGTACATGGTTAGCCTAGCTGAGTGTTGCAGGTGGATACAGCTAGCCCGAATGTGTCCAAAGTGAAAAACGGGAGGAAGCGGGAGCTGTCGCCACTTCACCAAGCTACGAGGAGCTCAATCGTAGGAGCCAAATGTAAAACCCCCCCAAAAAACACCTCCTAGCTGTATTTGCTTTTGATAAATATATCAGTATTAGGGTTTGTTTTATTGAAGACAGCTTCATTCAAAGTGAGTCTCATCATGAGCAAGAAGAGAAGGAGAGGCAGTCACAGAAAAAGGCCCAAAGTCATGTAAAATGTTGATAATCTCGCAGCCTATTCTACTAATGACGGATTATCCTCTGGGGGCAACAGCCAGTATTTTCGGGCTTGGTGCGGACAGCAGATATCAGGGCCAAGACTCCACCTTCTGTTCATTGTAAACATAGACCCGAGACATGCTGGGATTCGAACCAAGAACCTTTTTGCTGTGAGGCGATAATGCTAACCACTAAGAACAGAGACAGTGATGTCTTACATTCACATAAAACAGCAAAAAAAGCTAAGTAATACATTACATTATTGGGGAAAAATATAATATTAAATATCAATTATATTGGCTATGACCTTAAGTGTTTGTATGAAGTGTGTGAGCTTCAAATGGGTCATAAATAACAAAAGCAAAGTGACTAAAAGCATATTCAGGACCAGCTTAAAGATTAGTCTCATCTTATGTCATCTTCCATTTCACGCCTGTATGAATCTGTAACTTTAATTATCTGAATCAGAGCAGCAACAGGTTTGAATAAGGAGACACTATGACTCAAACTCTGGACAGCTGGAAGCAGTCATTGTGGCACCAATTAACCACCCAGAGACGGCTGAAACAGAGAGAGCATTAGGTGGGGGTGGTTCATTAGGAGTGAGAACCAGCTAGTCCGAAACAAGCATGGGAGGAAACCCCAAAACGCAAGGGTTTATGGGTATAATGAGGCGCCTGTGTCATCCTTGAAAAAAAACGTAGCGTAACAAAATGAAGGGAGGCAAACCGCAACCTGCCACTGGAGATGGTAAATTAAAACAAAGTGGCATCCCTAAATCCCAAAGTCCCTTAATGGACACTTTACGAAAACTTTGTCCTGGAAGTATTGTGACTGGACTTTTGTTTACATTGATGGTAATTGGGCCGTGGGCACATAAAAGAATCAAACACAGAAAAAGACAAAGTAAACTTTCTCACAATAGTTTAAAAGGAAAATGTCCAATGATTTCCTACTGTTATGTTCCCAGCAGTCATGCTGTGTACCGAGGTGTCAGACAGAGTTGGCTGTGGAGCATCTCCTCTCCTCGTTACCATGTTAGGAGAGGAGTTTGGCCTGGCCCTGCAAACTTATATATGGACACTACTTCCTGCACTGTCTTCATTTCTGCTAATGTCAAGGAAGGCATTGAAGTAGCTGTAGCTGTAGTAACTGAGAGAATCCAGCTCAACCTGGTGAATTGCATTTGCTAAGTACACCCACTCATCCTCCTCTATTACAAAGCATCCTAATATCCATTAGCTTTGATAGCCCTCCATTTACAACTGCACAGATCCTCCCTATACTAGTGAAATTAATGAAACGATCATTTCCTCAGGTGCCCATTTCCTGACTGTAATATATTGTGTACTTTTGTGAGACTTATGGCTCCAGCGTTGGCAGTACGAGAGAAGAGAAGCACACCATAATAGATGCTGCTTTATAATACTGACTTGCTAGCTATTATACTACATTTATACATTTACATTTACTACATATACAAACACTGACGGATTCATTTTAATTTGGCAGTTGCTTAAATTCAACAGATAAGCGTTGTTTTGGTCTCCACCAACTCTTAAAAAAATATAGATTTTTCATATCTAAATACTTTATATTTATGTGTCTGCGACCACCACAGTGAACGTGTGGCAAACAGTTGGCAACCTTGTTACTCATTTAGGGTCGTTCAGACGTAGTGCCTTTCCATTCATTCATCAGAGTTTCCCATAGAATTAATTAAATCTTTTGGGCAATGGGGTGCACGTTCCCAAACGTCATTCTCATGGGCAACGTATTCAGAGTGACTTAAGTTCTCACGTAAGAAAAACAAATGCATTGAATGCCACAACTGCAGCTGAAACCATGAGGTCTGCATGGAGCGGCTGTGGCTGAGGGGTAGAGTGGTCGTCCTCCAACCTGAAGGTCGGAAGTTCAATCCCCAGTCTTCCCCATCTGCATTCCCCATCTGCATTGGGCAAGATGCTGAACCCCGAATTGCCCCTCATAGAACAACAAAGTGCTGCTAATAGATGCACTGTGTGTGTGTGTGTGTGAATGGGTGAATGTAAAACTCTACTGTAAAGAGCTTTGAGTGGTCATCAAGACTAGAAAAGCACTATATAAATACAAAACAATTTTACAGTAAAAACATTATGGACCATAGTGCAATGCAAGCATGCGGGAAATAGTGCTGCACACACCAAGTTAGAGATCTTTATCTACGATCTGTGTGCATTTATTTGAGTTAATTTTGAAACTGTGGCAGGCCACATTAGAATATGGCTGACTGCCACAGTCTAGATAGTTAATGGGAAACATTGATTTGTTATTTCTAATGTTGATGCACTTATACTCCAACTGGAAGCCACATCGACCTTGTTCAAATCTATCTGTCTTGAGAGATCCGATACATAAGAGGACAGCGTTAAGTTCATGGGTTCACATCTTAGCATTAGAATGTGTCCTGAACGTGTCTCCTGAGACCACTTGTGATAGAGGATTTTTGGGCACATCTGTAACGCACAGAGATGGGAAAATATTAGCTTATGCTGTTCTTTATCCACTAGAAATAAGATTTGAACCTCCCATCATCCAGACAAAGCTCCTGGATCAGTTTGATGGAGATAATCCAGCGAGATGAGAGTAGGTTCTATTTTATTTTCCACAGACATGTTGGGCAGTAAAGCTGGAAATTCCATTCCGTCTTTGTTGTTAAGGTAAAGTTTTTTCAGTCAGTGAGACTTACTACTAATTGGACAAGTGGTTTTGGCTGCTTAATAACAGCAACAGTAGCCCAATCTCCCAAGTGTGTTGGATAAAAGGATGAAAGTGGCACTGCCAGTGTTTTCCAAGCATTTTTAGATGCTACATCTGAACTGCCCCATATACATACAATAAACAACAAAAAGAAACTTGAACTTTTTCTGCGTTGGTCTTTACCAACTCTCGAGGGAAACAGCCGAACTGATTAACTGTAAAATGCTAGAATACATTCACCAGCTCGACGTTGACCTTGTCTGCTGTGGGTGCTGGGTCGGTAGCACACACTAGATCTACATCCATACTGCTCTGTTTTTATTTGAAAACAGCGTTTTCAATATAAAACCATCTCTCTCCACATGAGCATTTGGGCTCAGTATCTGTTTAAATCCCTGTTCCTACTAACATGCCTAAAAGCATATCACGTGACCACCTACGTACACTGGGCATGCACGTGACAGTGTACACAGGAAGCATTTGGTTGATAGTTGCAAAGAGAGCTGGGCTACAAACGAGAAGCAGCAATGGCGGAAATTAAAATGCAGTGTTAAACAGCTGTCAGCAAAGACAACAGGATCAGCTACGCTTGTAATCGATTATCCATGTTGCGTTCATTTTTGGTAGCCAATTGTTTTCTATCAAAAGAGGGTCTTGTTATAGGAGCCTGACAAATCAGCAAAGGCTACGTTGTGACTGAAGAGACCCAATCAGCAAGCGGTTGTGAGTTTCTATGTCATGGTCTCTAAACATCTCAGTTTCTGCCCGTCCTGACCATAACGCATCACCAGAGTTTTCAAACAGAAAACTGGGCCAGCAGTATTTACAAACTTCTCTGTTTAAGCGCCTTACATGTAGAAGAGTTGATGCATTCTACCCGCTGTGCCTGAAAACTTAATCTTAGCGGTTGTAACAACCTGCCCAACTGGGATCACTTGACAAAGATTAGTCCCAGCCCAGAAGCATCTTAACATTTTTTATTTGCCTATAAATTAAGCCGTGATATGAAGCCGTCAGACATGTACCAGGAAGCATGAGGTCAACGCACTTTTAAATGCAGGAAGTGGCCACTTATTTGGTCACATGAGCCGGAGGAAAGTTCAGGCAGAAACCAGCAGTGTTCGCGGAGCTGCCTGCAATGAAGGCACTTAGTCCGCCTTTCTAATCTAATGTGGCTCTTAGAGAAGCACTCATTGGCCGAGAGACCTTTCTCTCCTGTTTTCTTTCTCTCACAGATAAGCAAAAAATAAAATGAAGCTGCTGCATATTGCATTTCACTTTTTATGGCCCCCCATTCGAACTCTCTGGATGAATAGGGGATTAAACATTTCAAGTGTTTTGTCGATGTCTTCCCTCAGGATTGCTTACTCTGTTCACATAAGCATCTTTGGAAACAGTGTTCTTGTCCCATTTATCTCCCGCTACAGCCCCGGCCATGGATCTAACCTTTCAGTGACTCTCCTCATGCCCCAAACAATCCATTCTGACGTAAATCCCGGCCACTTTAAAGTACACCGCTACCGTAGCCATATATCATCGCAGGGGAAGGGAGAGGATGTGGACAGACGGAAGACAAATGTGTGCAAATGCTGTGAGAAATGAGAGAGAATCTTGTCTTCATCTAGGCTGAAAATAGGAGGTGCACTCATCTCTCCTGATTGTGAGTTGACATACTGCTGTTCATGCTCAGAGAAACGTGCAATCCATCACTGTGGTGATAATTTGTGTTTCTCATCCAGTGTCTGGTGAATGATTCCCAGTGAGTCGTGGAGTGATTTCTCTCCTGTACAAACCGCAAAACCCCTGTGGGAATATTGTTTCATACTAGAACTCCAGCAAACCTTCTCTGCTGTCAGCTTCAAAATGTGATAGATGATGTACAGAGATGGAGTGATGAGTAAATGTGACACACTACAACATGGTTTAAGCTATTGCTAAAAATATTGGTATAGCATTCCACAAAAACAGGAAAAAGTGGACAAGCTAATACATGTCAATCAAAATAAACTAAAGGTTGCTTAACTACACAGTATCAGCAATATTTTCATATTTACTATTGAATAAAAAAAACACATTAGGTTACTGTACTGAGCTGTCCGATAGTACTTTGAGAACAACCGATCTAACATGGACGGTATTTCTGTGGGTGCTTTAAACCTGGATTTAGCCCAATCAATATGTGTTTGAATCAACACTGAATAATTTATTTCAATATAATGTGAATGGGATCCAAATAGTCATCCTAACTCCAGTACATGGTTGGCTTTTTTCTCTCTCCATTGTTTCTAGTGGTTACTCATAATTGATCACAATTATTCATTACCGTTTGCTGCGTATTGTGCATGAAAGTTAAATATTGTACATAAGTTACATATTGTTTGTTTAAATCCAATTCCAACGGCGGCGGCTAACTTGGAGCTTTTATTGCCTCCGTTCTCTCTCTTTCTTCCTTAAGATTTAACAGACGGATGTGTTGCAATTTGGATTCAAGTTTAATTAAGAAAACTACAAAAACTGAGACGAAAAGAGGGGAAATAATGTTTCTCTGCCGTCCTTTGGTTACTGCAAACAGAAAAGTGCTCCAGTTGTGCCTGCTCTAATTGCTCCTCCCTGCAGAGCTGCAAGCACACCCAGCTGAACGGCCTCTCGACACATGAAGAGGCATTGACTGAGATTCTCGAAAATGCTTCTCCTGTTCCCATCGAAGGGTTTGCATTAGTAAACATTTTCAGCTGGAGTAGTCCGCCATTAACTCAAACAATTTCCAGCAAAATTCAATATTTTGAAATATATTTTTCCCCAATGCAACCGCAAAGGAAGCACTTTGCTGTGTGGGAAAGATGAAGGATATTGAACGATGATTCTCCGGGGATGTGGGGGTACAGCTGTGCCAAAATCCAATCAAAAACATGTAAAGGAGTTTGCGCGCCGGGAGACTGAGCTTTCAACTGAAGTCCAAATGTTCTCGCTTTGGTGGGATATTATTCAAAATGTTCTTTTTTTACATGAATCATTCTCAGGCCAATTGAGATCCAGTGGCCTTGCTCATAAATGTTGATGGCTCTGTACTGTAACAGTGAGAGTTGTTTGGAACAAATCAGCTGCTTAATCACTTTGAAATAAAAACAGCCAGTACAGACTTATAAATATATAGTTATAGTTAAAACTTCCCAAACTGCATCCATGCTTTTAGTTTGAAAATACCTCCAATGGATAAGCCTGGTGTCCAAAGTACTCGGACGTTTTAGAGCCGCTAAAGACTGAGAAGTATGGAAACGCTGCTGGCCCCGTTTTGCTTTAAAAACTTTAGTCTGGACTGGCAGGAATTGAGCTGTTTGGGAACAATAGCGTAGACACAACTGTTTGCTGATTGGGACTTTTCTGTCACTACGTAACCTTTGCTGATTCGTCGGGCTCCTATCACATGACCCTCTTCAGGAAGAGAACAACCAGCATTAGCCTCGACTACCAATGTAGAACACAACATAAACAACAAAACAAAAAAAAAAATCTAGAAATGAGTACATAAAGCTTGAAGTACTCAAAAGGCACTTCTGGCAAGAATGAGTGTTATAATATGGGAAATATATTTAAGTGTATTTACAGATGTCAGTATTCATGATTGAAAATCAACAATGACTATTATTATTATTGTTATTGCAGTTTGTGAAGTGAATAACAAGCGTTGCTGATCCTGTTGTCTTTGCTAATAGCTGTTGTGCATTTAAATTCTGCATTTACAATAATACTACTGTTAACATGGGTAGGAGATGAGCTATTATTTGATCAATCTGTGTACACCAGCACGCGTATGCCCAATGTATGAGTGGTCACGTGATATGAAATTTCAGGCATGTTAGTACGGACGGGGATTAAAACTGATACGGAGCCAAAATGCTTGTGTGGTAAGAGATGGTTGTCGTTTGAAAACGCCACAAAAACCCAGTATGGATGTAGCTTAAATCACCTTGAAATAAAAACACCCTGTGCAAACTTATAAAGACATAAAGAACCAAAACTAGGTGTTGAAACCAGATTACCGTTACTTAATGGATGTGTTGACTTAATTTCCATTGCCTTTTACAGAGGTGAACCATGAGGGTGAGAGCACACACTACTCAGTCAACAGCCATCAATATTGATGGTACTTTAGATTAGGATAGATTCGATTGAACTTTAATGGCTCCCATGGGGGATTTGGGTTGTCACGGCAGCAGAGAACAGGATAAATAACCATGTTTGTGTTTACAGTGTAACAGACTCTGTTGTGTAGTTTGGAATGGATGACCTACCATTCAGCTATAACCATTATCAGGCATACACACAGAACAATGCATTACGTTTGTCCAGACGCGCAGATACACATCACAAGCTTTTAGCAGAGCACAAGTTACAGGTAACATTGGTGCATTAAGGAGCTAAATGTGTATTATTTTTCAGAGGGAACAGAATTCTGAAAGGTGCTAAAACTTGTGGAAAGAACATTTAACAGCTCAGAACAGAAAACAGTGGCTGTGAAGCTCTCCTGCCCCCCCCCCAATGCACTGTCTGTAATAAATACACATTGACAAGCAGCAAAACTGTTGGGTCGAGGCCAAAGCTCCAACAGTGATTTATAGCAGTGTTTCCTGACTATTGAAAAATAAATAAATTTACAAAATGATTAAATTGAATTTCAGCGGCTCTGGTGGAATAGACCTCTTATTATTGGCAAGTGCTAAGTTTATTAAAATCGTTAAAAAGTTCTAGACAAAGAAATCATGTTTATGTGATTATTAACCTGCTTATCTAATTAAGATTCAGCATCATGGTCATACAAGCAAAGACAAACTGAGATTACTATTGATGTTGTTTGTCAGAATTTGTGTAAAATTGCTTCTGTCTGGCCTCATTTCTCCCTCAGGCAGGTTTCTCTGAACTAACAGATGTGCTGCCTCCACATCCTCAGACACCCTGGTTACTTGTAATAATCTCAAACCCAACTGTCAGACTCACAGATTTTTGAATTTTTAAAGATGTGGGAGAAATTTTCCCATCATGCACTGGGTAAGTGGCAGGATATACCATTGGCAGGTCATCAGTCTGTCATAGGGTTGAAAATAGACAGTCAATCCTATTGGCGACTGTGCCCTGTCCCAATTCCTCTCTCTTGGCCCTTCCCCTAGATATGAAGAGCCCTTCGCTGGGAGGGTCCCATTCCAAACGGAGCCAAAAGGGAGTTATTCCCTAGGAATTGGGACACCACTCACTACGTCATCAGCAGCCAACCAACGTTATTGCAGTGACAAACAATAGCAACTAACATTATTATATTAATAACAACATTTTCAGCTGTGCACAATTATTGCAGGTAACTAGAATGGCGCCCTGAGAGGAAATACCTCCACCAAGGCTCAAAGTAGTGTTTTCCATCAATTATCTAGGTTTTTAGTGTAGCGAATTATTAGTATCGTACTAAGTTAGCTGAAGTAGCTATGTCCCAGCCGGCGAGTGGGACCAACGGTAGCAGCACATTATTAGCTATTAGATAATGTGGTCAAGCTGAAGGCACCTGTAATCTATTACTATAACTTACTTACTTATTACTACATAAAATATGATTTTCTTGTCATCAGATTCAGCTTCCGTTGTGCACATGTGCAGCATGCATGAATTACTCCTTTTTTACCACTAGTTTTGTAATGTGCCGTAGCTATGACGGAGTACAGGGCTATTTTAAAGAAACAAAAGTTCTTGAGATTTCGAGAATACGAATATTTGTTTTCTCTTTAAATGGCCCTAATTCTCGGTCACACACTAGCAAAGCAGAAAGCAAGCGTAGGTTTGTATGTGTTTGATGAGCAGAGTTGCAGCTGCAGGCGTGTGGCTGAGGGGTGGGTGGAGATGGAGGTGTCTGATTTGCATATTCATAGATCTGCGAATACTAAATGAGGCAAAGGTGTAGAGTTACATCTAAGCCATTTTAAGGCTGTGAAAGCGTTTTTATTCAGGGGGAAAAAAACACGTATAAATATGAAATTCAGGGTTTAGTCGATGCCAGGAGCAGAACTTCATTTTTTCAGTGCAGGACTCTCTCTCTCATGCAGCGGATGAGGAGAACTGAACCAGGACCAGCGTGTCTGCAGACGCTCCCACTGCCAGTGTGCTCCCTCAGAAGTGCTTGTCGGACAGTCAAATAGCTTCGGGGGCTGTTCCTGTTCATTTCTCGAATTTAACGAAACTGACAATCATTTGACATTTGCACTCATTTCACACCATGATTTACCAGCAGAGAGTCAGCGGGGCTTCAGCTCCTCTCTCAGGGTCTCCCGTTTTTTGTTCTCTACCCCTCTCTCTGTACTGGCCGGAGTTTTATGCTGCTCCCTGTGTGGCCACTCAGAGCAACAACAAACACAGTCAGATAACACAAAGTACTTCTCTTTAAGTGCCACTCAGCTGCCAGTTTGTGAAGTGTTATAAATTTCCATTTGACATATGGGTAATAAGCCTGTGCCAGACCATAAAGTATTCTGAAGCATCAGAGCCAATGAGTCAGATATCTATACATGAAAGAAGCAGGAATAGAATGACTTTACTTCAACGGTGACATCATCTGCTCTGTAATAGAGCCCATTCCATCCTTTATCCAACTGGTATCAGTCTATTTAAATATTTATGACTGAACACATCTTGCCCAGCAGCTTATCACTTCACATGCAAGAACCTCCAATCATAACAACAGCAAATGCATGTATTTTTAAAACAAGTGCAGCTCTTTCCTCGTCTTTGTATTAGCATGTATTTATAACATAAAAGTCACAACCAAGTGCTAAATCTTTGTTTTCATATTTTATCTTGTGAATGGAAATACTCTTTTCCAGGCTTGACCTTAAAATTTTTATTGTGCAGTCATCAGAGTTTTGTATTTTAAAAAGATGGTGTATGTTGAGCCGGGCGGCAGAACAAGTACACAGACCGCATGTACACACAGTAGAGCCCTGTGATGTGAACAAATGAGTGGTAAATAAATCTATTAAAAGCCTGGGCGTGTCGAAGGCCGCTCAAAATCAGACCCGGCGCTGTATCTGAAATCCGCCTGTATATTGAATTACTCCCACACCAACGTATCAGCAGGGATCAGAGGTGAGCTGTCGCTTCCTGCGCTGTTTGCTTTGCATGCTTGTCTTCAGCTGTGACAGGGTCAGAGTCCCCCTGATCGCTGAGACGGATAATTGCGTGCTTTTTAATTTGATCCTCCGTGGTTCTGTGCACATCAGAGGCTGTGCCGGGCGGAGAGGGAGCAGGGAGGGAGTGGAAAATGCACTCAGCCAGAAAGCCTCTGACAGAGAACAATAAAAATACGCTCAGATTCAAGGAAAGGGACGGTATCAGTTGCAAAATGTTTCACAAGCAGACAGACTCCCTCGTGGAGCAGAGTGACAGGAGACGTGTGACACATACTGGTCAGCATGTGGAAATTAGTGAGCTCCGTCAGGACTTGGACAGTAGCAAATGTATGTGTTTTGGCTTTCACATCTTCTTTCTGAGATGACAGCATGTGGTTAGAAGATTTCACCTCACATTCGGAGCGTCGTGCTGCAACAGCACAGGAAGCTTCAACAGCGCCATGAGCTGTGGTGCGAGAAGGAAAAAGGATAAGTGGAAAAATACTTCTGCACATCCCAAAAAGGTTGGCAACAGGAGAGTGATGATTCAGTGATCGACTGACACCACAGATCAAGAGCAATCTAGAGTCGCACAAAGTTGCAGTTGTATCACATCAGTTGGGCAAAAAAAGAGTAGGAAAACAGACAACATACTTCTATAGGTGATGTGACATCTACATTCCTTGGGATAATAAGTATATTGTATAAACTATAAATATATTTTTGGCATTCCTAGAAGAGAAAATATGAGCAGAACAAAATCTTTTTTTTTAAACTTCTGGTACAAATTGGCTGAAGGTTATCTCAAACTGAAGCTTTACAATCTGTAATCGTGTTACCTGCTTGTCAGAGGAGCGTTTTTTGACATTTTCATTGATTTCCCAGGGAATAATGAATAGCTCTTGATGAAAAAGGTTTGGTGCAGGTTGTTTCAATTGAAAGGGACTGTTGGGCCTTGTCAAAGGTTTGCGCTCTACTGAGTGCCATTGTAGTTACTGAATTATTTCACATGCCAAAATAAGAGTATGGGCCCAAAGTTAAGGCTTAGTTACGTAGGTTAGCAACTGGCCAGGGGCCTGTGGAGTTCCCTATTACTTATGTAAATGAATCTGTGTGATTCAGTAAATCACATCTTTATCATCATATCATGGTATTTTAGCCAAAATATAAGGGCAAGAAAATGACACAGTTTAGGAATGTACATAACATAACAACTAGTGAAAATGTTGTACAACATAGGTGGGGTTGGGTGTGGTCAGAGAACTACACTGTAATGTTCAGCCTGGTGTTAAGTCACAATGTGTTTATAAAGAAAGTTTTTCGGTTGCTTTTCAGCCCAGTCATCCGTCTCACTGGATCACAACTTATATAAATGTAAATGATTTTCACCTTTTATTTCCATGGGTTACCCGTGTGTGTAACTACAGTGATTGTGTGTTGAGTTCTGTGCATTTCCAAATGCAGGTGCACGTATAAATTCATGAAAGGTATTGTGCAATTTATGACTAAAGCATGAAACTTCGATTGTTCCTATAAACCATGAGATCTAGATGTGGAGGCATTTCAAATTTGGCCCCTGGGACAAGGCCAGGCTGTCAATTTTCTTTTCTTTGCTTTTTCGCAGGTAGAACAGCAGCAAACAGCACATCAGTTATATTTTATTTTCTACTTTCTTATTACACATTGATTGCTTGGAACTGCTATAAACTTTAATAAAGTAAAACGCAGTATTGTGAGGCTGCTGAGAGCGTCAGCTCTGTGAGGCTTCTGGAGGGCTGGTCCACGGTGGCAGCTTTGCTCCAGACATTGGTATGACAGGTTTAATATCAATTCAGTAAAGGTATCCATCAGTGTATTGGGTTTGCACATTGTGACAACGTTAGAAGCAGACATGAAGTATGCAGAGGGATGTTTTTTTTAAATAAATGTATATGCACCAATCATATTCCAACATGTTTAGTTTGAGAAATGCTATTAAACAGGAGTTGAAGGTTTAAAAAAAATAATACAAAAAAGCTATTGTGCCACTGATTAGCATTTTCACATCATGTTCAAATCTCAATCGGAAGCTTGCCAAATGTTATGACTGTAATTCTGTCTTTGATAATCAGGTGGTCTGAATAGTAGCACTTACTTGATTTTACAAATTAGGTTAAACAAACGACAAGTCATGTAATTCTATATCAGCATACAGCACTTTACACCTGGAAATAAACTTGGTGGACAGAACTTTTTGCTGATTGTTGAAAACCAAATTTAAACATTTTTTATTCTCGAGAGGCCAAATCCTCCCGGGTGAGCCCCATATGGACACATACAGTGTAGGTGGAGCACTGCAGTGCTGACCAACTCTTACAAAGACATTTCTAATGATAAAGTTAGAAAAAGATCGTAATCTAAACTTTTTGCACTTTACACTTTCAATTGTGTCCAATTGTGTTTTTATGGGTAGTCAACTTTTTTACCTTCTATTCTCCAAAAACACAGTTAATGGACTTTGCTGTTATATACTAGCCCAAAGCAACAGTCCAACAAATCCACAAGCCCCTGCTCCATTGAATCAATTTTACTTTCCGTCACAGCTAGAGACAAAGGTCAGTGTTGGGTCATTAAGCACTGTTGCCCTGCAGGTCTCTGGCTAACTGCTGCTAGTAGTCTCTGGACATGTCTGCTGCTCAAGACTCCACTTTAAATTTTGTTTGCTTTAGATTTTTATGAAATTGTTATGTGCAAAAATATTGGGCCCCACAAGTTTGAAGGTTTATAAGCTAAAAAGTAAGGCTGCTCTGAGGTGACGATACAGCACTTTGACATCCAGCGTCAGAACACACTTCAAAGTTTTGAAGTCATGTTTACTGAAGGCTGGGTATGAAAGGAATACCAAAATCTGTCAGAGCTTGTGATTTTCAACCCATACGTCTGTTCTTTCACTGTCAGATAAAATGAGTAATGGTGGCATTACACCGTACAAAAAGTGATTGGCAGATTGAAGTCCCTTTACTGAATATTATTACCAATTTCTATCATTTTAGTTGCGAGCTTACAGTTTGTATCCGCAGCCGCGTGAAAGACTGCAACTCCAGCTTTGCCGATCAGTGATTTTCATGGTCCCTAATGGGTTTAGCAAGTTTGATGTCTCAAGGGCAAAAACTGTGCAATGTGCAAAGCTAAGTGAGTGTATACCCTTAAAAATGCATGAGACTGACTCCAAGAGGATTTCTTTCCTGTGCAGGCAGCCTGTTGGAATGATGTCTCTGGGGATCAGAGCCGTTGACTGAGCAAATAACTAAGGGGAATGGTTTGCTTAAATATTCACGGTTGTGCACTTTCACACCTGCAGAGAAGCTTTACAACCATGGTGCTTTGAGAGGTAATCCCCATCTCTCTAACACCATCATGTTGTTCTATAACCTCAGGATTTGTTGCATGAGAGCCACGTAATGCAGCAGGGAACTAAGTCTGAAAGTATTCTGGCTGTGGCTGAGGGGTTAGAGTGGTTGTCCTCCAACCAGAAGGTCGGCGGTTTAATCCTCAGTCTTCTCCATCTGCATGCCGAAGTGTCCTTGGGCAAGATACTGAACCCCTAAATGGCCCCTCATAGATGTTGAATACACTGATTGTAAGTCGCTTTGGATAAAAGTGTCTGTACATGTAATGTAATGTATTGAGGTGGTTAAGTAATAGATATTTCACATGACATTCCAATAAGGAAAGATGTAAATGTTTCCAGTTTGTCCGTCCTTCAAATTTTTGTGAATAAGAAACCTCAAGAATACCTTGAGGGAATTTCTTCAAATTTAGTGCAAACGTTCACTTGGACTCAAGGTTGAACTGATACGATTATGGTGTTCAAAGGTCAAGAGCACTGTGACCTCAAAAATATTTTTTTTGCCTTGTGAATGTGTTATTGTAACAAAGCCGACAAAGAATCCTTACAAATTTGGCAAAAATGACATTCAAAAATGTTCACATAGACTCACGGATTACATGATTAGATTTGGGTGGTCAAATGTCAATGGTGGCCTAACAAAACATATTTTTGGCCTCTATGACATGAATTTCTTAAAATTATGACCAGTTGTCACTTGGACTTGGAAAGTGATTTGATTGGTCAAAGGTGAAAGGTCATGGTGACCTCATATGAGTCTGAAGAAAAAGTATGTAGCCTGAATATCTACTGTTTGAAGGCATACAAGGCATACAACCACAGAGGGCTTTCACAATTTCCCCATTTTTTTTATAAATCTACACCTAATTATCCTGCAAATAAACGAGAGACAATTCTTTGGTCATGTATGTTTGTATGTATCATTACAGTCGTCTTTGGTGGCAATAAGCCCAATTTGCAACGGAGGAGGTGATCATTGTCAATAAAATGGCTAATTCCCTGCAAAAGAAAAGGCCACAAAAGACACTAAAAGACTTTTACAGATTAAGAATCATTCATTTGGTGATTGTGCCCCAGGAGATAAAACCACAGGTAATTCGGTAGCGGCATGTTGCTCTTGCAGTAATTTAACAACCCAATATCACAGAATCTGCACATGCTGTTGTTTCCCGTAGTGAAGGGGAGTTCGACGACGGTAACCTGCTGATGGAGGAAGACGAGGAGAATTCCATGTTAATTACGCGGCCAGTGGCAGACTAGTCATTAATTACCCTGAAGTAGATGCAGAGAAAAAGAAAAAGAAATTCTTATACTTTTTTTCTCCTCCAGGGGAGACTTTTTCTTAATAACCATGTAATCTCTTATAATCATATTTTCAAATATTTATGAATCCTATTACAGCAGTCTTAATAAAAGAAACATCATAATTAAAAGAGTAAAGGAGAGAATATTTCCGCTGTGGCTTTAAGAATCCACAGTACAGCTCATGTTGGGCTCACACGGCGTTCACCTCTTGATCGCTCCGGTTTGATGTGTGAGACGTTTACTAGATGAGATAATCAAAGCCTTTGCTTTATGCTCCGTGAACCTTCAGCACCTTCTCTGTTGTGTTTTGTTCTGTGAGAGAATAAACTCACCTTTTTTCGCTTTGAGATCAAACGCACCAAACCTGTGCTGTCAATGCCGAGCCCACCAATCAAATAAAAACTTTGAATTTGAAACAGACTCTTAATTACTGACTTCACTCTGCATCTCTGTGTCCTATTTATCTGAAGTGCTTTCGGAGTTGTCATCGCTGCAGCATAATGTAATACAGCCCCAATGATGTATGTCTTGATGCGCTTCTTTTTTCTCTCCGCAGGGTGAGTGCTCCCAGAGGTGCTATAACATCTTCGTGCTGGAGACGGTTTGCGTGGCCTGGTTCTCCCTGGAGTTCCTGCTGAGATTCATTCAGGCGCCGAGCAAGTGTGGGTTCCTGCGCACGCCTCTAAATGTCATCGACGTGGTGGCCATCCTCCCCTACTACGTCACCCTCATCGTGGACTCTCTGTCGGTGGGAGGCAAACCTGTGGGGTCAGGGAACAACTACCTGGAGAAGGTGGGCCTCGTCCTCAGAGTCCTGCGAGCTCTGCGGATCTTTTACGTGATGAGGTTGGCCCGACACTCCTTGGGTTTGCAGACCCTTGGTCTGACAGTGAGGAGGTGTACACGCGAGTTTGGCCTGTTACTGCTGTTCCTGTGCGTGGCCATGGCCCTTTTCTCCCCACTGGTGTTCCTAGCCGAAAGCGAATTGGGCGCCAAGCAGGAGTTCACCAGCATCCCTGGGAGCTACTGGTGGGCCGTCATCTCCATGACCACGGTGGGCTACGGAGACATGGTGCCCAGAAGCATCCCTGGCCAGGTGGTAGCACTCAGCAGCATCCTGAGTGGCATTCTCCTCATGGCCTTCCCCGTCACGTCCATCTTTCACACCTTTTCTCGCTCCTACGTGGAGCTGAAGGAGGAGCAGAGCCGGGCATCGAGGCAGAAGCCAGACTCGCAGGACAGCACCAAGTCCCAGAACAGCGAGGACTCTCAGGAGACGGACAGCTACCACGGCATCGCGGAGGCCACCGCCTCATCCATGCAGCGGAGAAAGTCCTTGGCTGCTCACAGGGCTGCTGAGATTAGAGCGCCTGTGAAAACTTAGCTTCTCTGACTGTCTGCCTATATGTTCAAGCAGCAGCCTGGGAGGATGTGACACCCTGCGCTGGGACTTCAAAGATGACAGCAGCAGGATTTTTTCCCTCTGGAGCTTCAGGTCTCTGCTTTGATCAGTGTATCTGAGTTTCCTGAATTTTACAGAGCTGCAGAGGTCTGACTTTAAAAGATGGAAGATGATACAATATTCATGATTAAACAACTCAATTCTTATGATATTGACAAACTGATAGAGACAGTTTCTGACTGCGATTCAGGCCAAGTCTGGGCAAAAGGGAAAACTAATACCAAAACATCACTTTCAGATGTTATTCACACCTCAGACGAATAGTTTATGTTTCTCATGTAGCTGCATTTGAGAGGATTGACTTAAATAAAGGTGTTTGCTGTGATTTCAGACAGGCAGGTATTTATCATCTCCACTCCCTCTGTATTGTATTTGGTAAAAGACTCATAACTCATACAAGTGTGACATGTACACAAGGATGTCAGCATATTTATTTGCAATTAAGCAGAACAAATGAACCAAATGAACCAATAACACAAAACTAATGTATCTGCCCAAGGGCTCTGCAGTGTGCTGGGAAGTTCTGTTGATTTTGGATGGTTGATACCACTCTCATCTCTACATGAAAGCTCACATGCTGATGCTTTAAAATAATTGTTTGTTATTCTACTTGTTGCAAAGAATGAAGCTACTGCTAAGATTAGCTTAGCTTATCTTAACATAGTTTTGGCGCATGGTGAGGTCAGGTGCTCAGGAAGTTGCTTACACCAAGAAATAATCTAACAAATAAAACCACACATAGTCAATTTTACAATTACAGATTTCTGTACAGGTTTAACTAATATATACTGTAACTGGATAAAACGTACCTTTAGAAATGTTTAGCTGGAGTGAGCCAAGCTAACTTTTGCTTTGGGGTTTCATGCTAAACTAAAAGCAGCAGCTGTTGCAACAAATTTAAATGAAAGAACCCTTGAGAACGGTTTTGAATTTTCTAACTAAGAAAAAAATATCCTATTTCACAAAATGTGAGCCTACAACATATGACATATGGCCATATACAACTAGCATTATTCACAGTGTGACGTTAATGTGTTCAGGTTTTGGTTTTGAGTGACAGTTATACTCAAAACATTCAACCATACCTCACAGTCTTCAACAGCTAATGTACTTTACTCAGTTGTCTTTGATGTGGCTTAGCTGTGACTTAATTTAATATTTCTCCAAAGAGGAAACCTAGAATAGTATTTGACATTGCAACTGCAGGGAATTCTGATGAAAGCCATGAGATGCAGATTAGATTTCCAGAAAAAACCATTGAGTCAACCTTGACTTGAGATTTCTTTGTCAACAGACTAGGGTTTGGTTATTACCTTGCTAAAGATACAATCCCTGTTGGGAAATCTGGTATTGTTATTGATATATAATTGGGTATGTTGGAATCTATAGAAGATGAATGGTAAGGATTCTGGTTACCCCTCACATTTCTACAGTGTATCCATCCATTCATTATTGGTCTTTGTGGGCCACGTACACCACAAAGGCCGAACCAAAATTAGACAGTCTGATCTACTTTTCGTGATTGTCGTCACCAGCTCGTCTGTCCCTTATTGCTGTTGAAGTTACGTACCGTTAGCTGTTTGATGAAGTGTGATACCTAAGCACTGGAAATCTCTTGCCAGCGCCATTACCTCTGAAAAATTATATGTCACCAAAGCGCAATGAATCCTAGGATAGGGTCGAGAATGATCCACCTGTGGATGAGAGGATGCATTTGTTGGCAGCATTTGAAGGAGCCTTTGAACTGGGACAGCCTAGTCGGGCCACTGTTCAGAATCGGTCTTCAAATGCTACCTCCAAAGCATGTAGCCCTTGAATTGAGATGCAAATTATACCGCTTATCCTTTAAGGGTCGTGGGGAGGTCAAAGTCAATCCCAGCTGGCATTGTGTGAGAGGGGAGGAACACCGTGGACAGGTCACCAGTGTATCGCAGGGCCAACATACAGAGACAAACAACCATTCACACTCACATTCGCACCTATAGTTTACAACTATATGATATTATCAGTTGTAAAAAAGTTAGCATTTTCTAAATTTCGGGATATGAAATCCCAAAAATCAATCAATGTGAGAATTGGAGATGACAGTATGTTGGTGCCTCTCCTTTTGTTGCATTATGGCTAAATTCAGAGTAGCCTATTTCTTTATTTTGTATTTAACAAGTCAGAGAAATTAACACTTACCAAAAGGTTGATTATCTTCAAAGAGGCTGACTGGTTGGAAATATTATACATGCTCCCTAGGGCAATAAAAATAACAGACATGAAAGGCTAAAGTCTAAACCCATTTCAGGTGTTGCAAATAACTTTTACATTATTTCCTCATACAATTGCAAATACAGCACTTCATTTTCCTTGACTTGAGGGCTCTGCACTTAGAAGTGACACATTAAAAAGCCATTTCCTTAAATTGTTGTCAAGTTGGAACCAATCAAAAGACGTGCGAGTGCCGGAGAGTGCAAATTAGGTTCAGTTATTTTTAATATGCCACACAGATTGTGAGGACCTGTATTTCGTGCCAACTCTGAATCGCAGTCACTGGATTAACTGAATGATTTAAAAGCATGAAAATATTGGAACACTCCACTATCTAACTATTATATTTAGGTTTTAATGAATTATTGTTTTGATGAGGAGTGGATGGTGCGGAGAGACATAATTTGAATAGAAATCCAATTGAAATGGATTTGTGCTTTGCGTCATGAGTCCGTAGCCTGAGGAAGGGCTTCTTTTGAAAAATGTAATAAAGATTATAATGAACACAGTCCCATGTGGAGATGCTTTGATTTAACAATTTAATACACACAAGGACACTTGCAAATTTGCAAGATAGTGCATGCTGTACCTCTGCACTTAGAATATCTTAAACTGTTTTTTCTGAGGCTTCGTTCATGCTTTCCCCCCCCGTAATGAATAATAAATTAGTGATGTTGTCTCAGTGCACTTAATGAAGTGTTGAACTTAGACTAATTCTGTTCAGAGGGTCCTCCTCTTCACCCTCAGGCTCTGTGAGGTGAAGCTTAAGATCGGACTAAGGAAGAAAATACCCTGAACTGAATTTGCCTCATTGTTGTGATCTTCAGACTCAGTTTGTTTCCGAGGCCACAACCATGAATAACAAGTCACTGAGAGAATATTTAAGACATTGCATTCGGTCAGAGTGACAGTCCAAGGACTGTCACTCATGTATATATATATATATAAATCAAATATATATATATATTGTTAGCATTGTACTAGCTAACAGTTATCATTGAAGTAGACACAGAACAATGTTAGTTTGTAGTCATATATCTTGCCACCTCATGGATGAAATGTCAATATTTATTCTTGTTTTATCTCTGTTTGTCTGAAAAAAAACATTTGGCTCTTTAACTTGTAAATGCTGCACAATGTTCACCAGCTCGTTGCTGACTGAGTTCACTTTTGCTTTGGACTTCAAGTGGTGTTCATGGCCAGGCGTACACTTTTTAGTACAGGGGAGCCATCAGATGCTCCCGACCGCACTCCAGGCTCTCACACAGTTGAACCAGAGTGACAAGTTTCTGCATTATTTCTTGAGAAATCCACAAAGATGTTGAAAAATGAACACAATGTTAAAGAAAGTGATAACAATATTCTGGATCCACCCTCTTAAATGAATCCACCACAAAAGTCAATGGCCCGATCGTCCAGTCGGACAAACAGACAGCAATCAAAAGATAACCTCCTTGGTGGAGGAAATAAACCTGCAACTTGCAATGTTGTGTAGCATCACTCCTCTGTGAATAAGCCTACAACTAATATCAGAGTTTTGTCCTCTCATTATTGGATTGGGGAACTAAAACAGTAGAAGTTATGGCTTTAAGCCCCATAAAGCTGAGCGCAGCTGCAAATTCCCTGTGGATTCACTATTAAATGACCCCACTTTCACATTATACTGCCATTTAACCAATAATATACAAAAGATATAAATGAGCTATTTTAAGAGGCGCAGCTCTCTAGGTAGCAGTATACGAGATACTGAGTTTAAAAAGAGTTCCTGCCGTTACATCTGGTGTGATGCAGCGATGCACTTTTGAAGAGAGCAAGTACGTACTCAGCACAAGGCACTGGAGGATTTTCAAAAGATAGTACCAGACAGTATTTATCACACAGGGAAGCTCTTTCCCACCCACACACAGTCCTGAGGCATCGAGCACAACTCAGACTCTTGCATTGTGATGCTGACTTTACGTTAGAGATTAAAGTTTCAACACACTTCTGTCAGCGAGGGCCCATGAGAATCATGTACAGCAAATGTATGTATTATAGATAAGACATTTATAGGATTTTCTTTGTGTCATGATTTTTTTGCTGAGCTGATTAAAACGGTAAAAGCGACTTACGTCAACAAAAAAGAAAAACAATGCACAAAGGTTCTTCAAGTCTAATCCATAAGAGGCAGACGCGTCTTGCTTAATGGCACATTGAAGAACTCTCGAAAAAGATTCATGAATCTGTATCAGCAGTTAGAAAATGGCTTTTCATATCCATCTTTTTGCCCCCGTCTGGCTGGGACATCTATTATCAGCGGAGAGCCCAGCACATTACAATTTATGTGCTTCAGACGGCATATGCCCAAAGCAGGGCCTCGGCTGGTGGTCTTATTCTTCTTTTGACAATTGATGTCTGCCAGAGCTGCACCGCTGACTGGAGCAACGGTGCTTGTCTGCACACGACAAACAACACAAACATTTTTCATAACACGACGCATGAGTCTCTCCTCGTCCTCTTTAATAGGCTGACAATGCCAGGTTAGATTCCAGACAATACATAGTGTTTAAACAGCCTGAAGTGTTGGTAGATGTTGTTACTGACAGGTGGGCTGCTGCTGGCATTTTAATAGGAAACTGAAATACATACAAACAGATGTAACATAGTAAAAACTGCATATATGAAATATATTTGAGAACATGAACAAACTAAGTGTGGGGTTCACAGGTATAGGACAATATGCAAACCTTGGTGGTTCCTATGGGAAAACACATTAAACAAATTATACAAAGCAGGTAACAAATAAAAGTAAACTCATGTACATAGAATGAAACTGTGAAATTTCGATCACAACAACAACATACCAGCTATCTCACATTTTCCATAAAACAGTCACCCTGACCGCATTCTGAATAAAGAACATGAGAACCATCCCTTATATTGACATTTTAAGATTATAAAAAAAAGTAATGAAAAAGAAATGGGCTGGCAAAATAGGGTAAAAGCAAACACTGCACCTCCACTACTAACATACCAAGGAGTCATCCATCATGTCCTTTTTTTAACTATTCATAGAAAACTCCTGTGTTGTCCCAGTGGAACAAAAAGGGAAGTTTTCTTTTCTTGAGGCTTTGAAGACGAGGGCAGAATCGGATCTGCTCTGGTCCTCAGTTCACTGAAGGACTGACGGATGTACATCTCCTGGTTTGGCATTTCCTCCACAACCCAGACAAACATTACAAAGCAACAACAACAGCATCAAAAATCTTCACTGCAGTTGCGTCTGAACAGGAAATTAATATCTCATGACAAAATGTTGATGAGAACACCCTGCCAAAGAAGCACAGAAGCTCAGTCATGAGGATGGGCCTCAGGGGATGTTATTGAATTTGCAATATAAATTATAATAAAATG
Source organism: Hippoglossus stenolepis (assembly GCF_022539355.2). Taxonomy (NCBI): domain Eukaryota; kingdom Metazoa; phylum Chordata; class Actinopteri; order Pleuronectiformes; family Pleuronectidae; genus Hippoglossus; species Hippoglossus stenolepis. The sequence continues at coordinate 17,653,476 of NC_061499.1, read as the reverse complement.
GACAGTCTGTGTTATCCATTGGCAATATGACGATGTAAAAGATAGGGGCATAGTCAAGTATTAGTCTGTAAAGGGAACCTCTCCTAGACTGGAGTTCAAAATGGACAAAATTGCAAAAATAATTCCATTTCTTCCTCATATTGTTCAGACTTTAAATCAGAGTAAATGGGGTCAAAATGTGTCCCTTCAGTCACCTAGTTGTAATTCGGCACAAGCTACGACATCTCCCACTCCCACTTGGCAGAAAGAACTACACTAGCAGTTACTTCCAAACTTAATCATACATACGATTCAACTCATAGTTGATAAAAAGGAGTTTCAGTTTTTCTGCATCTGATTTTACATTAGTTAACCAGCCACTACAAATCTGCATCACATAGGCTTTATATAAAGATCGATCAATCAATCAATCTAATTTAAATGTATAGCCCATATTCACAAATCACAATAGGGCTTTGACACATCTTCATGTCCTACCACTGTCCATAATTGAGGACAAAATATCCGCTATGATGCCATTTAGAGGTACCACCCTCATGAGCACTCGACCAATGGCGAGTCGGTCTAAGCTGTCAATCATGACGCTTCACCCTGTTTTTATAGCATCAAGTTTAAAACACAACTGATCAGTTGGAAACACAGTGCTAAGAACTACCTAAAATTACAGAATCAATGTGTATTTGGACTTTTTAGTTTGGTCCATGTCCAATCTACTAACATGGAGAATACAGCCAGTCACCAGGGGGCAATTAAGATACTTTGGCTTCACTTTTGGGGAGCTGTCACATCATCCATATTTACATACAGTCTATGGTGCAACAGCAAAATAGTCTATAAACTAAAGAGCGTGACTGCTGAATGCAGCACACGACCAAAGTTGAGTTATTTTTTAAAGAGGTTAGAACTTAATCAAGATCAATTCTATGATGATCCTCTGGTGGAAATGCTGTTTTCATTCTAAAGGGAGAGTAAGAGAAAGAGTTCAGACTGAATGAGGAGCTACTGGGTTATTTGAGCACCAGAGTGCTTCTGCAGACCCCCTTGATTCGCCTCAGAGACCTTAAGAAATTGACAGTAGAGTCAGACATCTGTTGGAAGAAGCCAGCAGCCGACAGTGAGTGTCTCTGTGTTGTTTGTGTGACAGCTGTCATCTCAGAACTCAGCAGGAACTCCAGTTTTCCTTGTTTGTCACTCCAGTGTCTCCCATTCTCTTTCTATTCTTCATCTACCTGTATGGCATAGATTCATAAAAACAAAGTTTGGATTCAGTCGGCTTAAATGAACACATTTTCAACTTGTGACGACTCGTCCTTGTCCCAGACTACATTTGCATTTCCATGCTTCAAAAGACAGTGTGTGCTGCTGAGCTTTGTTTAAAGTTTACTTTAGTGTTCAGTCTGGATGTGCTTTAAAAACTCCGGGATCCAGGAACTAAACGGATTCCTTTGTTTTGTATTTTTAAAGATTCATGGTGTGAGAATGATGAAAATGATAAACAAAAAACAACTTCAGTACAAAAACGTCGGCATCAGCTCCTGAAAAACCCATGCAGGTCAAAAACTGGTCGATGGGGTTTCATCCCGTTTCCTTCATCTCGACACCTTTGCTTCAGGCAGAAGACTGATCTGACGTTGTTTACATCTCTCTGTCAGTCTGAAGGCCACTGATGTTCAAGACTACTTGTCTTAGAAGCCAGTGCATTGCATCTCCAAACCCGTGGGGGTTTTCTTCTTTTGGAAAAAATTGATTGCCTCTTGTTTCGTCCCACATAGGTATGTATTTCATAGGTGGTAGTCTGAGCAGCATTTCTCCACCGTGCTGAGGAAAACCACTAAATAACAAAGTACTTTTTGCACATTCCGTAATCATGATTTGTTTTAATTTATTCAAACCAAAGACTGTATAAAATATGGACAGCGCCTCTCCTCTTCATCCTAGTATACTGAAATGATGCCCAAATATCCCAGGTACTAATGCAGCCATCTTGCACATTTTGAGCCAGAGTCTGAGCAGCAGCGATGGAGCCGTGGTAAGACGGTCTCACTTATACACGCGCTTGACCAATCGTGAGTCAGTCACAGCAGGTAATCATGATGTTCTACCACGTTTCAATATCATCAAATAATAACTTTAATTAAAAAAAAAATTTTTTTAAAAATAACTTCCTGGAAAATTGTGCTCCTAAACAAACAAACAAAAGAAGAAAAAAATCATTTGACATATACTTTGACTTTTTAGTTTGGTCCATGTCCTATCCACAAACATAGAGGTCGCAGGATGTATGAACGATACCACCGGCAGCCACCAGAGTGACATTGAAACGCTTTGGCTTCACATTTTGGGAGCAGTCATGTGGTCCGTCTTCATATACAGTCTAAAGATTCATACATTTATATTGCTGGTAATGCAGCAAGCCATGTTTGAATGTGTGTGTGTGTGTGTTTTAAGGCAGAGGGTCCATGCAACAATCATCAGTGTATAGGGACAAAAAAATAAGCTGGTCCGCCTTTTCCTTGAGCCTGATATTTCAGTGCATACATCTGCAGTTCGTATATACTCTATATTCATGTGCATAATATTTTCCACATGCACAGATTGATTCAAGGATATATTCTTTGAGATGTCTGCATTCCAAGACACAAGCATACCATCCCATTGAGAGGAAGTCAGCAAGATAATGAATAAAACAAAAAGGTCAAGTTTGGGTGTAACATGTCCTTCAGGTCTCACTGCAGACACCACCACCACCAGGTGTCTGTGTATCTTCATGACTTATTTATGGGTGTGTTTGTGTCTTAATGTATACTCAGAGGGGACAGTGAGCAGCCCACATCATCTCAAGGTGCTTTGGTACTCATGTATGTTTATACATGTCCACAGTTCCTCAGCAAGGCCTTCTCACTGCTGTTTTGAAGTGACCTCGGAGGGCTTGCAGGGGGGGGGGGGCTCTCAGAGGGCTTTGGCACTGGTGGTGTGGGAGACGGTGTGGGAGACAGGTTTCTGTGGGTAGCGGCTGTAGTAGTAAACCTGGAACAGAATTGCTATGTCGACCATGACCTGCAGCAGGCCGCATGTCCAGAACTGCACGGGAGCCTGGGTGATCAGGAAGTAGCCCGTTTTAAAGGTGTCGCCACTGGTCCACATCAGCACCATCTTGATACTAGGGAGAAAGAATAAAGGAGACTCATTAAAAACAGGAATTAATAAAAATCAATAGCAAATAACATGTCATCATTCCAATCTTCATGGTTACTAGTGTTTATTTTTGGAGGAATATATACGTTTAATTCCAAAATGCGCATCTTTATGTCTGTTTTTATGTTGAAATATGGCATTGTCCTGAATTATTAGTTTCAATGACGTCACTTTTTATTTCACTATAGCTGTTTTCAGACATGAACTCCGGAGAATGTCTGCACAATCCTGACATTCTCCGGAGTTTGTCTTTCACACATGAACAATGGAGCAGGAGATTCTCCGTTCAGACGCGTTCAAAACAGCACAGAAATCTCCGGAGTGTTGCAGTGGGGGGGGGCTGCAGCAGGCAGAGGCAGGACGCAACGTATAAATTCATATTTATTTTATATTTTACAGGACTTTGTTATTATTAATGTCAAAATTACTTATTTACTTATTTCATATACATTTTTCATGGGCCATAGCATCTTCTTCTGTTACTTTATCTTGCTTCAACAGACCTTTACTGCATCTTGGAATCATTTCCTCTTGATTTATATTAACTCTATATAAATTGAATTTGTCACCAAGTGTGGATGTTAATGACAGTAAGAAATTGGGTCAGGGAATTGCAATATCAGTCCAGGCAAGTAGGGAATAGGAAATTTGCCACAATAACAACCATGGGAAATTGAAATAATGAATCTTCTCAGGGAGCAGACTTCTCATCAAATCGACATCCTGTGGCACATTTCCAACTGCAAAACTCATGAGTGTTTCTGACACATACTGAGTCGGATGTTCGTAGGGTTCGTGGATCATGAGAAACATCCAGAGGACGAGTTTTACAATAACCTAAAAGTTATTATTTTAGCCCATATGATTTTAAAAGGCAAAGCACTTTATAGGCATAATCTTTGTCCCCTCGATGGCACTGAGAAGCATGTGAACCCAACTAATGAGATGGAAAAGGAAGTCTAATGAGAGAAGAAGACACAGGAAAGGAACTAAGCCCTGGGGTCCAAACACAAAACTTTATATACACGTAATACCTTCCTAAAATAGAAAAATACACAGTATACCACTGCACGCAAGAAATATGGGGACATCACCTCTAAACATCCTGTAAAGTTCCATTAAAAGTGTTCCCGCTTGAGGTCATGATTATTTTCGTTACCAGCGTCTCACAGCAGCAACACATCTATTTTCTTTTTCTTCCCATAAAACTTTTATGTTTTGCTTGAGATAGAGGATACAATGTGGGCAATGTTGACAATGAAAGGACTGAGCCAGCGCTGTGTCTACAATGCACCACTGTGCACACAAACACACACAGGACTCTTTTCTAAAGCAACCTGCCTACAACAATATGAACACATGCTGAGACATTTGAAATCCTTTCGCTCAAGCGTGTCTGTTTGGTTGGTCAGCACTATTTGGTTAAGCTTTGCAGGAGATTCTTTGTCCCTGAGCTGAGTGCTACACTGAATTTGAAGGTTTACACTGTGTTATCTTAGCATGCAAGGTGGCTCTGGTTGTATTTATCCAGGTGTTTGTGGTACCTGTCTGAGATTTCAACATCCAACCCAATACAGGGTTTCTCCCTTTCCTCCCCTCACTTGAGTGTGTTACTGCGACAACATGGCAAACTGACGTCACCAGCCTAGCTGCAGAATATGTGTGGATAATGTAGCGACTGAGGCATTGATTTTCTAGTGACTACTTTCGTATGTTGAAAAGGGAATATGAAATACTGTTGATTTTAACTAAGCCTTTATCCAAGAAAATATACAGCTAAAAAAAGATTGTGACAATATTGAACCATCATCAAGGTACACGAGCGGTTATTACTGCTTTAACCATATAGAAAAATGATTAATCACTTTTCATAGTGTTCCTGATATCATTATCAACAACATGCTACCAAACAACAATAATAATAATCAGCGTTTCCCCTTTATTAGTACAGCTACATTTTTCTCCAGGGGGAATGCTCGTGGACACCCATAGCTGCCTACCCTTTTTCCACTGGCTTGCTATTCTATATCCTTGTCGAAATCCCTGAAAAATATGCACCTAATAATGCAACTACACACCTACAGTCAATTTATACCTGTGTTACACCGAAAATTAGCGGATATACATGAATTTTTATAAACACAGATAAACCCACTCAAAAAGGCGATTGTCTCCTTTCACATTGCCAGAAGAGGAGCGTCACGACTGTTGGTATGTTATAACAGTCCGGGGCCAGTAGAGGGCTCTAGCACTATTTGCATAGTGGGTATTTAAAGAATCGTTTAGTCCTGCATCTTTCAAAATGCGAAGATGTGAAGAGTTCCGCCGTGCACATGTTTCACAAGATGTAAAAACAGTACAGAAACTTTCATGACTGTTAACACACATATGCCTAGAAGTTCAATGCACGTTGTAACGCCATGAAGAAAAAGTGCAGCGTCAGATCCTAGACTGCCAAAATAAAGAGTATGAATAAATTAGTGCGTTTACCCAGGTGTCATGTTTCCATCCAATAAAAACCCTGGTATACTGCAATCTGAATGTCTTTGGACTGTGGTGAGAAGAACATGCAAACTCTGCATATCATGAAGTTTTTCTCCAAACCAAGGAAGATAAAGTGAATCACGCGCAACCTGTTCATGATAGGCCATTTTTGCAAAAAGGTCATTGGTTATGCAGCCTTTAACTGTTTTAAATGAAAGTGAAGCTTTTTGCTTCTAATGCATAGTGATAAAACATCCTTGGAGAAACGGTGTTAATTATAATAATAATGAAATCTATTCGGATCCCTCTCGCTTTTTACTTTTCATACATTTTATTGTACTGTAGAATTCATTTCAAAGGGATAAAATTCAAATTTTTTCAATCTACACTCAATAAACCATATTGACAAGTGAAAATGTGCTTCTATAAAGTTTTTAAAAACTGAAATATCTCATTTCATCTCAATTCAATACTTTGTACAGTTACTGTTGAGTCTTCTTGCACAGCTCTGCCTTTCTGTGACCTTAAGTGTAAATCTTTATAGTTGTGTGAAAAGGTAATTGAGAAACTCATCTAGTCTGTCTCACTCCCTTTATTCTCCACATCCCGTGCTCAACATTTGACCTCAGGTTGATGTTCACGATATATTCCACTGCTTTCAATTTAATTTCCCTCTGATGTAAGACAGATCAATCAGAGCGGTAATCTCATAATAGGGTCATAACCATTAATCCACAGCGGGGTCAACTATTACCCATAAATTCACAACTGAATATTGTCACAGGTTCCGATCCCTGTGGAGCCTCTGATGTAACCTACAGAAATAAACGTGTCACAGAGTGAAACATGGTGGTGTGTCAATGAGTCTTGGTGGATTTTTTTCAGATTCCCTGCCTTTCTGTAAGCCGCTTAACAGATGTAAAGAATGGATGAGAGGTAATCTAGTGCCGGCCCCCCACCTCACCCCGTTGGGTTTAGTGTAACCCCAACTGCCTGTCTGTATTTTAGCCTCTTCGGGGCAAAGCTTTACAGCCAAATATCCTTTTGCAATATTCATGCTTCCAGTTTCAGCTCAGGCTTTTTCATTTGTACAGCCAATTTGTGCAAAACCTGCTATTTTCCCTTCTTTTTTTAAATACATTTTTCGTTTTTTCCCATTTTCACTTCTTACTTTCCCCGCAGCCTCTCCGAATGTTCCCTCTGGCTTCCATTTTCACACACTTTCTTTTTCATAAGCCCACACTCCACTACACTGCTCCTTCCTCCCCATTCATTCATCTTCTCACCACCACCTTCCAGCGTCTCCTCGTCTCTACACCTCCTTGCTTTCGCCTCCCCCCTGCCTGCCGTCCTCACACTCCTCTCTCTGTCTCTCAGTTAAGAACTTGTTAGGTCTGTGCGAAGTAAAGGCAAAACTTTTAAGATAAGATTAATTTATTGGTAAAGAGCTATAGTCATTTGGGACTGCTTCAAGGGGAAAATTTATTTTGAAAGTATAAAATTGACAAGGGAGATGAAGTGGAGCTGTAGTGGGTCGTACATTTTTACAGTGCAAGTTCTTTACATGACTGGGTTGTAGTGGCTGTAAATCCATCACTAGAGCTGCTTTCAGACACGCACTGAGCTCCGGAGAATCTCCTGACATTCTCCGGAGTATGTGAGAAGGTGAGAACGCAAATGTCTGAGTGAGAGGCTGAGAGTGAGAGATTCTCCTCCCTGCCCCCTATAGTGAAAACTCCAGAGGCAAACTCAAGAGAAAGTCCAGACACAGTTGTGTGGATATTCTCAGGGGAAAAGTACATACATTGAAAAAAAAGATAAATTCTATTTGATTCAGTTGTGCCGCATTACTGGACCATAGAACATCTAGCTGGTGTGCACATTCAAACACAAGGATCCAAGAGCCATTTAACCATTTATTAGTGGTGAAGTTGATGAAGGGATGGAGGAAGCGGAGGAAAGATGGTGTAATGGATGATTTATATTAATGCATCCTCTAGGTTAAGCAGTTATACTTCAGGCCTTCCTTTGGTCAGGTTCTCTTTTATGGTTCTGTCTGCTTGGTAATGGTGTGGCAGCATGGTCTCAAACGAAAGGATTTGAAGAGGACACACCCAGCCCTTATATAGCCGCCCCTTCTCTAGTCTCCTCCCCTGTGACAGGTAATTCTCTCCGCCCACTCCCAGTCTCATAGAATAGACATTTGGGCTTGAGATTCTTGAACATAAATTTTTTTAAATAGCTAGTTTCAGATTTGTGACTTCATAAACTGTGTTGCACCAGACATTCTAGCTAATTAAAACAGTTTGCTACCATGAGCTATCGCAACAGTTTCAAGATGTATTTAACAATAAAATAAACTTAACTGCCTTTGTAAATATGGGTGTTAGTTTATTTTGCTTAGAATAAATGTGTTCTTTTAAAGTTAGTTAACCTAGGAAAAATCTTTTGCCTATGTAGTCTAAAATTATTGGCTTGTGTTGAGATATGTTGTTTTTCTAAAATGTAAGATACATTGTTTCCAGTTTACAGCATGAAACATATCACGAGTTTAATGTTCAAGTAATCTAATATTTGTTGTTAGTTGGCTCTAGCATTTATTGGCTGTAATAGTAATGTAATGTAATAGTGCATTCATGTGTGGTGCTGGAATAATCAGAATAAGTTGGCGAGTTATTGACGTAATATACAAATTACTGTTCGGTACGTACCTCTGTATTGAGGTCACGGTTCGGTACGCATGTCTGCTGCTATAAAAACACACGTCGCTCATTATTGCTTTGACACGGTCTGAATTATTTGCCGCAGGGAGCTGGGTTTACATTGAACTCGTTTTTTCCTTGTCCCACTAATGTAAGTGTTATTCCCAATGTTAGTACGTATCACTCCAATAGCCACTGCGCAATGTCTGCTTGTGTACGATCCACTCGTATTTGTCCTTCGTCTTTATAGTGACTTCGACCCTGAAGTTTTCCCACATAGACTTAACACTTAAACTGTTTATCTGTGGTCGCTATGACCACAAGCCTACAACACATCCGGTCCTTTGCTAAGGTTGTCCCTCGGGAATTTGAGACACACACAAATAAGTTCCGCACGTGGACTCGTGAAGGCCCGTACCAGAAATCTTCGGTTCGGATACGTGTACATTGTTTTGCCAACATTTATTTTATAAATATCTGTATGTGTATGTGCATTAAGTTAGTTACATATAACTAATATATGGGTCACCTCGTTGAATGCTGAACATTTGCAGAGGTCTGAAACTCTCACTTTGCCTTTGCTGAAACTCATCACTTAACTTTTAAATACAGTGTCTGAGCTGGAAGTGCATTGTTATTTAGTGGATGAGGCACTTAACTAAGTTGCACTTACTTTTAGAATTATAAAGAAACCCAGTTGTTCTGCACAAACTGTTCTGAAAGAGGCTGTGCCACTTTCTGAAAATGTATATTGCAGTTCTTTTTAGGTCCTTACCGTCTGTTGGCTTTTCAATATGTTTAATTTGTTCTATGGGGGAAATACAAAGCACACACAAAGCAAAGACATTCCCTCACAAAATAACACTTCCCTTCCATCCCTAAACGGCAACAAAATGTTCACCCTGGAGAAACAGAAACCGACAGATTCATTTCCATCTATTGCAAGGAAGAGAAAGCGTGCCCCTGGTGACGTTGGCAGATGGCGGGTGGATGGGTTGGACAGATGGTCTGAAGGTTCTCCAGCTGCAGTGATCCACTGCAGGGAGCTGCGGCTGTTCAGTTCTACCGCCCAGCTACACACAGCAGCACCATGCACCCAGCCACAGGGGTGATGGCCCAGTACCATGACATGTCAATACACATCTATACCAGCACTTGGCTCTGTGAGAGTGTGTGTGTGTGCAACTGTGTGTGCATGTGACAGCAGCCTACAGGCTAAATAAGGTTCTGGCACTCTTATCTAGCATACTGGGACACAGCTCTGGGCCACAAGCCTTATAAGGCTGTAGTTGGCTGTCTGGATGTCCCATCTCCCGGTTTTTGTTTGTCTGTGTGTGTGTGCACGTGTGTGTTTTCTGTCTGTGTTGTTGTATTTTATTTGTTTTATGGCAGGCTGGTCAGTATCAGTATGTACCTCTGGCTCTGAAGGCCTAGGACAATCTAATAATAGTAGCAGCCTGAAAACTATTACCACAAAACCTTCAACACACTCTCATCCCCCTCGCACTGTACAAACACAAACACATGCCTCTTATCCAGCCTAATGTCCCCCATACAGTATCTGTGTTCACGTGTTTCTACAGTAGCTAGAGCTGGTTTCTCTTGGTTACAAATCCAGTTTCAATTAGTTCAGGGATTCAAGAAAATGCTTTCAGTTTATTAATTATGTCAAATTAAACTGAAACAAAACGTAAAAACAAAAAATTGTAGGAATGATAAATTAAGCCATTATTACACGCATTTGTTTTGTTTCGCTTTTTTCTTTAAATGATGGAGGACTTGCTAAATGAATGTCTGTGGCAACAAATTAAAGTAAGTAAACAAGCCTATTGCCAACAACACTGGCAGCCTCTCTGTGCTGCATTTTATATCATTACATAGCTTAGGTTTGATATCTCTGTTTTCAGTTCACTGAGTCATGGCTGCTATCCTTATTATTCTGTTCTCTAGGGGGGATGAGGTGTAAAATGACAGGCCTGTGCTTTCACTGACTGTATATGAGCTGTATGGGCTTGATACATCAGAAAGGGTGGAGCCTGATTAAGGCCTCAAGGACACTGCAAACCCAACTACACCTGCGACCTGCACCCTTTAGACAGTACCCAGTGTCAATCACACGGTATCCATGCTCAGATGCGTACTATACTTTATTGTCCATTTCCCTCTTAATGAGAGCATGATTTACAAAATGAAAAACATGCTGTATTGAAGAAAACTTGAAACTTGCGATTGAAACCATTAACTCCTCAGGAAAATGTTTATCGTCATTTTCTCATAGACTTCTACAGAAATTGACTTCTTTTATACTTTCAAACTGGTCAAATCGAGAGAATATAGCTTTCAGGCACTTTCGCTTTGGCTTCACTTTCCAGATCTGCAGTCTCTCCGATTGGTCCAAAGTAAGACCCTGCATGTTAACACAACTCGTGGAGCTAATGTAATTAGCTGGCTAACTGTAGGTAGCTAAAGCAGATGAAAGTAGTAGTAAAATTGTTGTTATTTCATTATTAAAACTGCTGCTGCCTTGTCTGACAGTGTGTTCTGTTGTGCAAACACACTGAGGACATCCAAGATGATTCATTCTACTGGCTACTTTTAATCTGCTCTGACTCCATCTCCCACGTTTATAAGGTGCTGAAGCTTTGTACTTCCAGCCTGAATATGCTAATGCTGGGAAGGTAGTCTAACACTTAATATGTGACTATTTGGAGTGAGGACCACACTGGCTGGGTCATTAAGTTGGAGGAAATCAGTGTGATGCTTTTCTCCATAGATGTTGGTGCATGAGATCTGATGGCTCTTACAGGAAAGGGCACTCTGCTTTTCCCCTCCTGTCTGTTTGTTTTTGTCTCTGCAAAATGCATGTGCGTGCTTATTGCACTAACACTGACACTCGCACATTCATTCTTTCACCCTTATATCTCACTTCTGCAGAACTCAAAATAACCTCAGCTCAAAAACGACCCGATCACAACCCTGCAGCCGAGCTCTAACCTTGAAAAATACACTTTAAAAGCAAAATAACCCTCCCTTTATAGGATTCAGCTTCCTATCCCTGCACAGATGCATACACACACGCACCCACACACACACACACACACACACACACACACACACACACACACACACACACAAACAGATACCTTGAATGAAGTGCTGAGGTAATGTAACCTAGCAACAGCTTGCCAGACTCAACAGGTTGTACACAGAAGGACGACACACAAACAATCAACAACCTTCTATAGCAGCGTTTATCTGCAGGCTAAGAGAGACAAAGCTTCCTGTCTCATACTGACTGGGTATTACAGTATATTTTACACTTTGAACTACAGTAATTCCTATTTTAATAAAAGGTAAAATGATGATTGTGACTGTACTTCACTGCATGCTCAGCACCAGAACCATGGATAAAAAAATTTTTTTTAACAAACACAGGAATGCTAGAAACAGAGTATAGCAATAAACCACAACTGTAATAGACACTCCGTATATTTCAGTATATTTCAAAGTGAAAGAAGTTTCCTTTCTTTTTCACATTTTATGGCAACATATTAGAACAAAATGGCAGTGATGATGAAGTTGTTTGCAAATGCTCCTCACTGAGGTGACGTTGATGAACTCAGACAAAATCCCTGCAAGCACATAAATGGTCTGTACGCTCGGTAACAATGAACTGATATGAACCTGCATTCTGAGAACACACGATTCAGTGTTTTGCACGTGCATGGAGCCAGATCTTGTGTTTGAACTTCATGGTTTGTATTTCAAGGGAGAATCTTTTTCATTAAATCAGTTTCTGATCATCTGCATTTGATCTGTTGTATCCATTACAGCCATTACCACTGTGAATTAAATCTCTTGTTTCTGCTGTATCACATTCAACATCATGATCTTGCTGGGAAACAGGGTAAGCATCATGGAGGCCAGAGACTTACATCAGTTACTTCCTTTATATTTTTGACTTCAGTCTATTCAAATTCAACACTGACTGAACGATGGTGGAGCACCGCTGGAACAGAGAAATTTGTGGCTGAGATGGCACAGAGTCAAAGAAGTTACTGAGGGAGGCATCTGAGTGATGCACGTCATAGCACTGCTGCCATTACAGGGGTTAAGAAATAACTTGTCCACCTGCCGATCGGAGCTGGAGGTGATAAGTACCCATGACTACTGCAGAGGCATTTGATTGTACCCTTTCCCACTGAAGACAAAATCCAGTTGTTAGTGGGCGTTAGTGGTTTTTTTGTCCACTGTGAAAGAGGCTTTACTGAAATAATGTGTCTTTGTTCGTCACTTCTATATCAATTACATCGTTTAGACATGCATCTTATTTCTATGGGTTTTATTGTGGGTGGGTAGGAGATGAAATAAATACCGCCCTCCCCCAAATTATTAGATTAATAATAAATTCCAAAATAAATGGGACAGATAGGGTAGGGGAAGGCCCAGTGCGGGAGCTGTCAAGGCCGGTTAGGTGGACAGACAGCCATGCTGGAGCCGTTATCTGTCTGCTGCAGTAACCAACAGAGAGAGAGAGAGAAGGGGGGCAGTGCTCTGAGGCAGCACACACACGGCGAGGAAGCTTTTTCATCAGTCTGTGTGTTCTCTGGACAATCTCAACCTCACACATCTTTGAATAAATACATTGTCACTTCAATATCTTCCCTTACATTTCTCTTAATCACATTTCCTTCATGCTGTATCTTATTTGAATCTTATTAATGTGTTGTCGGGTTCTATTTGAAATCTAATTTACGTCTCATTGTTTTTCATTGACAGTAGTACTATACAAGTAGTTGTGTACGCTATTTGGAAAAGCTACCATCATAGATTCTGAAACTGTGCATGCTTTCAAAAATCTATTTTACATTAAAGCCTCTAATTACAGCCTGACACTAGATGCAAATCAACAATCAGCCAAAATGATACATTAGCAATAGATACTGCACAGAGACACTTCAGAGGGCCAGTTGTCATGTTAGCATAATAAATGGTTGTCAGGAGCTCCGTCCTTACTTCCTGCTCGGCAGGTGCCAGAAATACTTAATAACCACATGTCAGTGTTAATGATCAGAGGTGAGACAATATAATCTGGAGCTATTATTCACAAGTGTGTGCTACAGTACAACACGCCCCCAGAGCTGCCTCTGATGGAAGCTGCGCTCATAAATAATACAGCACTCATCAGGATAAAGGCGTTACGATAAATCCCAGATAAAACAGGCTTGGCTTTGATTTTTCTGATTTCTCTTGGTAAAAAATCCTTAAGTCCCAAATAGTTGAGAAAACTAGGGACAGAAGATAAAAAAACGCATTAGCCTCGGCTACCAGTGTAGAACGCAACATGGATCATCAATTACATAAGCGTTACTGACCCTGTTGTCTTTGCTAACAGTTGTGCAGATTAAATTCTGCTAAATAATTTTTGCATGCAGACGGGTGTCTGCATTCAAAGTGTGTTTACACTGAGATTTTCAGGCTGTCGGAGACTTGGAAAGAAAACAGATTCCCACACACTGTCCATCACTTGTACTTTAAGTACAGTCACTAACAAACTTTTTGGAAATTGTGACCTGACTGTGAGAAAAATAAGTCGTGAGAGAAATGTGGTAATAATATCTGCTTGTCAATCCAAAATGTAGGTCCTGGATTTCACTGGGGCACATGTCTGCTGATGGCTGATTTAGAAAGAGGAGGGGGTCTTTGCAGCACATATTACCTCTGAAATATATATATTTTTTAAGTGAAACGGTTTAGAGATTTCTGAATGCGTATATGTCTGCAAGTATACTACACGCACTTGAAAAAGAAATCGAAATATTACCTCTGCACTGTTTGAGCAGATGACGAAAACTAAAAGCAAAAGGGAATATATTTCAATGACTTGTAACTTGTTAAAGGCCCCATATTTGACACCTTTCTGGGATTTAATTTGAGGTATTGGTACCCCTAAGATGATATATTAGTGGTTTAAAGTCGAAAAAACTGCTGCAATGTGTATTTCCATGTCCTCTCTCTGGAGCTGCAGACAAAACAGCCTTCCTCTTGAGGCCCTCCTCTGATTGCCTGACTGCACTTTGAGTGACATGCGACCAGGCCTATCACCGGTCTCATTCTGGCGGTTTTGACGATCTCTCTGGTAAACACAGCTGAAAGTCACATTTTGTTTGGATACCGCTATAGAAGACCAGCCACATATTTACAGTCGGTAATAACAGGATGTTTCTGAACGGTAAGTTACACGGTCCTCATGTTTGTTAAAGTTTTAGCAGGACAGTCGGCCAATGTAGGAGTATCGTCCCAAGTTACAGTTCCGAGTTTCACAACGGAGTTTCAATACGGAGTAACGTAGACTTTATTCCGTACTGAGCACAGCGACACGGCACGTCAGAAGAAATTAAGAGTAACCCCTGGTCTCGAACAGTAACGTTCTCAGGAGGAAAGTGCACGGACACACTCTCTTCCTTGCATCCCTCCACGCTGCAGTGTTTCTTCAGTGTTGTTTGTTGTGGTTAGCCTGTGGTAGCTAACAAGCTGCTAGCTCAGCAACAAGTCTCTGGGGCTGAGAGACGAGTGCGAACCCATATGACTCATACAGGGGAGGAAGTACGAAATGAGGCATTTCTATAACATATTTCTTAGAATGGACTGAGTGAAAAAGTCCGTGGAGTGACTGTTTTCATACTTTGAGGGTCCCTACTGACCCCCTTCAAGTCGTTACGGATAGTAAAAGCCCAGAAAATGTATTTTACACCATATGGGCCCTTTAATATTTGATGTCTGAAATACAACAAACGCTATCGGACATATTTCTCACAAGAGGATTCATTCTTACATTGACTCAAGAAAGTTTTTTTTAAACACATTTCTTGCGGACAATGCAGTGTGCGTGATGTCACCGCTTCAAAAGCCTTACACCAGGGGTGTCCAAACTACGGCCCGCGGGCCAACTGCGGCCCGCCATCCATTTTTAATTGGCCCGTATCAAAGTCTAAAAATATAATGGACTATGGCCCACTGTATTGCACTTCATAGTTTAAACACTAGGTGGCGCTATTGTCTTGAACAAGGCAGCGCCACAAAGCAAGCAATCGAAAAAATTTGCTCAGGTCACCAGAAATGCGGAACCGAAGAGACGCAAGATTGCAGCGAGTGCAGAAAATGTCGACTCGGTGGAAAAATGAATATTGTGTGTTTGTTTGATTTGCAATGAGAGTGTTGCCGTGATGAAAGAGTACAATGTACGACGGCATTATGAAACGAAACATCAGACCTTCACGTCCTACACTGGCGCCGAGGAAAGAGAAGGTAAAGCAAATGGCAGCTAGCCTGCTAACGCAGCAACAGTTTTCCGTCTAACAAAGCTCAAGAAAATGCAACAATAGCCAGTTATGAAGTATATCCGCAAGGGTTCGAAGGTCCGTCTCTTGAGTCACAACTGCGCAACTTCAATGTAGCGCACTTCCCACACTGACCAATCAAATGCGCATTTCCAAATGCCAAGCTCTCTGCAAAAATGGGAGAAGAACAGAATAGCTCTCTGAAATGACACAGGCTCATATGATCCCATGAAGGTCAGATATACAGTTTAGCTGTGATCACATCTCTCATGACAGAATTCAGTCAGCGTTTCCAAGATTTTCTGTCATTGAGAAGGAAATCACACTGTTTGCGGCCGTTTCAATGGATGCAGAAGAAGTGGAGGAGAGTCTGCAATTAGAACTGATCGAAGTTCAGTGTGATGATTCTCTGAAGAATCAGCATCAGCTTCTCCCTACCTGACTTCTACCGAGCTTGAAAAGGCCAAGTTTCCTCTGATGAGATGCCACGCAAACGAATGATGAGTCTGTTGGGCTCAACATACATCTGTGAGCAGACACTCTCTGTTAACGCTGAACAAAAGCAGACTGAGAACCAGAACGACCGACAGCCATCTCCGTGACGTCCGCATCTCAACCACCAAACTTACTCCTGACCTGCCAGCTATCCTTCAGACCAAAGCGCAGCATCACTGCTCCCACTGAGCGCAACATTCTTCCCATTACAGGTGAGTTAAAAATATACACAGTTTCATTTGTTAATAAGCCCAATTACTTAATAAATTCAGTCAATTAAAGTTGATGACAATCTTTTAACAAACGTTAGTTGATGTTTAACAAGCCCAATCATTTATTTGTGTAATAAGCTTGAAATATCCACATCCCCTATTTCTCTTCTTGTCTCTCCCTTCATACAGGACAATGAAGGGGGATCAGCACCCTAAGAACCAATCTGAGGCTGTCACTGAGAGAATGACCTGCCAACCTTTTTGTAAAAAATAAAATTTAAATCTACTAATGGAGAGCTTTGATGGATGTTCAATTATCAAATGTAATTTACCTGCATTTGATTGATTTTGCCAATATTAGTGCATGAGAGGTGAGGCAGTATACCTCACGTCTAGTGAGTGGCCCAGTCCTTAGTATATTTTTCTGTATGTGGCCCTCGGGAAAAAAAGTTTGGACACCCCTGCCTTACACAGACACCAGTTTTAAATCCCAAAATAGGGAAAAGGCTGAATATTTCAAAAAAGTATGAAGAATTGGAAAAAGAAAACTGGAAACAACGATGTCCTGAGTTTATACCATGCAACTGCAAAATGCAACTGCAAAATGAATATCACTCATATGACAATATGACAAACAGCCCTTATACATCTATTTTATGTTTCTGTTGTGGCTCATAAAGGCTATAGTTCATAATGAAGGAAATTCTATGAGAATATGAAGGTAACCAGCCATTGCAGTTTAGTATTAAATCCATACCTCATGCCCTCAGTGGACTTGTTCTGATAATTGCAGTAGAGCTGCGGCGTGCCCAGCATTGCTTCGGCGAACACGGCCAGGAAGCCCAGAGACTCCACGAACAGCGTCGAGTCCAGGAGGACGTAGGTGATGTAGGCCGCCATGAGCGTGAAGGCCAGCACGCACTGCACATAGTCCACGAAGCGGCTCCACGACCAGAAGTAGCTCCAGTCAAAGTCTAAATGGTGCAAAACACAAGGGAACCAGAGATGAGTATATTGTGTTTTTTTACAAATAGCCACTCAAGAAGTTTACAGACAAGATTTCTGTTGAATCTCTGAATGATGACGCTTATTGTTTAAAGTAGAATTTGTGGCTTATAAGCAGGACAAAACTCTAAATGAGTTTTATACTTACAGAAACTCCTACTTTCATAACATGTAATACATGGTGGTTGCGATTTCAGGTCACCTTGTCCTTAACTGTGAGACATGTCTTTATTATTCATATGTCCCTTTGTACTTGCATGAAATCAAATTCCCTCCTTCTCCTCAGTTCTCATTTTCTAGCACAGGAGGAAATAATTATCTTCTAATCCCGACAGTATCTAGTTAATAAAAGGAAGCATAAAGTCTATTGCTGTGAACATTTCTAACTTCACACATGAGTTGCGAATTTTCACACAACTCCCACAATCTCCATCTTGTATTCAGGAAAGAAAAAAAATATATGTCACAGCTACAAATAGGCCGTTCAAACTGTGCACGACTTGGACCTGTTCTCATTCAGATTCTTGCAGAAGAAGGAGCAGCTTGTAAATCCAGGGTCTCGAGGGAGAAGGCTTGAGTTAAGGTAGTGAAAACCCCTAAGAGGCAGGGGGGGGGGACAGTCAGATTAAGTTACAGTATTTTCCACACAGTATTAATGGGCTGGATGGGAATCTGGACACTGATGAATGATTTGGAGCCCATTTAATGCCTTAACACCTCATGTGCCCTTTTCTCTAAGGAAATGATCAGATAAAGATACCAAGCACAACATCAACTGCTTCCTGTAATAAGCAATAGAGCCAGTACTAATCACATTGTGATAATACTGTATCTCCGCGCTTCAAAGCATTGACTGCCTCAGGTACTACCCTACTGTAGGGACTAGACACAATGAGCAACAGTAAAAAATCTGAACATATCTTTATGGTACGGGTGCTGTGAAAACAGTTTACTTGTAGCTGCTGGTTTAATGTGAGAGCAGAGGAGATTGAAAAAGTTAATCATGGAAATCTAATCATGAGAGAAAGATGTTGCTGCCTGTCTCTTAAATAGGGTTTCTACAAGCCTCAAATGCAATAAAGCCGATTCAGTTATGTTTAAATGAGGATCTGATTATCTGAGAGGCACATGTAGGCATTGAGGCCGACTGAGGCCTGTCTAGGCCTCCTGGAAAGGGCCTGACAGAGATTAAAGCAAAAAGAAAAGACAAATCATTGTTTAACAGTATTAATAAAGACATTAAATTGGCTAAATTAAACTAAATGGTTGCTTTCCAAAGCTTCATTAAGTTGGGAGTGAAATAAAAGCATTTATGACATTTCAGTTTATGATTGAAGGAAGTATTGTTGAGAAAATTAACAGTGAGTGATTTTGACATTTGGATGGCATTTCTAAACGAATACGCATGGGTGTATGCGTGCAAAGTAACCTGGCAGTGCAATATTCAGCCAATCCAATTGTTGAATGTAACCGAGTAAATCTTAAAGAGCAGTTGAAACCAGGTCACAGCCGTCTGTCAAACTGTAAATGCACCGTGATTTACCATGGCAAAATCTTACAGTCATGTGGGATGGCGACACAATGCAGCATGCTAAACAAAAGGCGAGCAAACCGTTCAGAGTACAATCAACACTAAGACTATCCTTTGAGAGCGGTTATGTGTGCTGCTGTATAGCAGTGTTTACTCTGTAGGTATTTTGGCTGTAGATGCCTGGTGTAGCTGTGGCACCTTGCTGGCAACAGAGCCAGCGGACTGTGGATCTGGGCCAGCTCGCACCAGGCTGGCGCTGTGTGATAACAGCCAAACACTGGGGGAAGCAATCAAGGGCAACAAAGCAGATTTCAGCGCCAACTTGGCTGCTGAAAGCATGAGGAGCTTCGCACTGAACATATGATACATGTAATGCATGGCTCCGAGTGATGATACAACCTTAGGCTGGGACTTCACGCAGTAGTAAAACCTGGCAGCAGCATTAACCTTTACATTGTGTTGTTTCGCTAATCTGCTGGCTAGGTAGCTAGTTTACAGTATGTTCCACCAAACTAAGCTGATCTTTGGAGTAGAGACCATGAGCTTTAACATAATTAGTATGTATTGCACAAAACAGAGCACTGTAAAGAAAAATGCTAATGCTACTCTGTGCCTGCACTGTAAATAAGCCTCTGTTAGCAAACCCCTTTGTAATCTCCCCAAACAGTTTCTACATGCGAATCAGCAGAATCTGTAGGCGAGGGGCAAGAATTTGGGTCCAGAAGTCTTCTTGTTTCCGTACCTACTTCGACTGATCACATTTGAGTGTTTTTGTGGAGAAACGTTCGACTTGTGTGAAGAAACTAGTCAGGCTATTGACAGTGTACATCGAATGGAAGACCTGGATCTTGGCCTGGATACCTGTTGTCTACACCTGAACCCCCATTCGCAATAGCAAGTCCACTGTATGTCTGTTAGCTTGTTTCTAGATTTCTTGTTTCTTCTGCCCCCGACTGGCTTAATGAAACTAACTATTCAGATAATAGTATAAGCTGTAACTGTAAAATGCAGCTACACTTTTAACGGTACTCCAATATTGACTTGTTCATACAAAAATGCTGCGGATATTTTAGCTTCATGTCTGAATGGGAGGAGGTGGAGAAGCAGAATAATAAATCATTTATTTACAGCAAATGGTAAACAGTGGTAATCCTACAATATTTTACCTTGAATTTCTAATGGTAAGGCTAAGGTATGAGTTTTGTCTCCCCACAGTCACCAAAGTGCTTGCTCACTGTGGTAACTGTTGGGTTTCTCTGCGATGTTTACGGTCTCGACCTTAATATGGAAAGTGCCTTGAGGTAATGTTTATTGAGATTTGTTGCTATACAAATAAAATTGAATTGAATGGTTTGGGTTGTAGACCTAACGACCTAATCTCATTGATTCGGGACATAATTGGAAAGACAAAATATGCACGAGCACAGCTTTTCTTTCCCATGATTTCTTTTTCCGTTCTTCAAATAAAAAGGAAAAAGTCTTTCTTAACTTTTGCCATTTCCAGGACTGGAATTGGGGTTGAAGGACAGTTAATACATGAAATTGCGACTTAATGTGGAGGGCAGGGACTCTGCAAAACAGGACACGTTTCCTCAAAAAAAGCTAGATTGTAATTATGACATCCTGTACAAGTCCTTGTCTCAGCCTCATGTTTTAGTAATTGCATTCCTTCATGTCACAATGTTCTGTCACTATATCTCAATCTTTAATGTGCAGACTTTCAGGATAAATCCGCCTCTAATTCTGAGCAGTTATTTGTGCATGGAAACAGCATCTTGTGGGCAGAGCTACATGTGACCTCATTCCACATTGACCGAAATGGGATGTTTATCACTGCACTGCACCGCAGATATATCCTGCCACACGCCATCTCTTGCTGAGCCACTTGTGTACCCTGGAGCATTTTCCTCTTCCCCTTTCATCCCTGCACGGTGTAGCTGCAGCGGTGGCTCTGTGTGGGCACAAACTGGAGCTGCACACAACAGACTCCCTGTGGTGGCTAAACATCTTGCACGCAGCTCGGTATGAAGTCCCACAGAGTCGTGGTACGTGTGTAGGAAGACTCAGGTCAGAGAGTTGGAGATTTCAATTGCTTGTTTACCTAGAGTTCCCAGTCAGCTTCGGTTAGGCCCCGGAAAGTCTACGGGGGCAAAGTGAAATTATGGCTTGCCGTCACTCAAAAGCACCCGTGGGAGAAGCAAGAAAATTATTATGAAAGACAGTTATAACTGCACTGCACGGAAAATTGAACTCAGAATTCAACAAGCTTCATTTTCAGACATTTGGACAGGGAACTTTGTCACAATGACTAATGGCCTTTCACGGCAAAAATCAAAGTACTGCAAAGTTTCTGCACTGCCACCTGACTTAATGCCATGTCTTTTCTTTAAAATGGACTCAGGCTAAACGTTAGGACTCTAAGGGAGGGAATAACTGCACCCACAGGATAAAGTGATTTATTCAAACGTGCCACTCTCAATGAAGGTACAGGCCGAAACCCCTGAGGGACAAAAATGAGAAATGAGTCATTACCAGACAGAAGGACGTGTACTGCCATGTAGCTGAGTAACATCATTACACCAACTTGTCTGTGGTACAGGACAGGCATTGTGACAATCTACATAACTGAGGTTATGAATTTCTACCTGATTCGTTTTTGGGCAAGTCATTGACAGTGCTCTACACTTTTTGTAAGTTAGGTAACGAAATGTGTTATTTTTCAATTTAAAACTTATAAATTCCGTTGTTTAAATCTGTTTTTTTATAACTTCAGGGTGGAACAAATGATTCAGATGTACTGAGATAGAGAAATCACAATTTGGTGTTTTACCACAAATGTGTTAATGCGATGTTCTGTAGGTTGTTTCATTTTACACTCAACTTTCCTGGATGCAAGACCATTTTGGAAACAACCATAGAGCAGAAACATCTATAAGAGCGGTTCAGTTTTACCATTAGGTAATATTCTCAATGTAATTTGTACATAAATTTGGTGCAAATGTTCCAATGTTATCATTTCCTAGTGACCACATGAGTTTTGTGTTCGCTTTATCATCGTAAGCACCATGTTTAATGAAAAGTATGATGCTAATATCCGAGTCGAAAGAGAAATGCCATGCAGATGGATCTGCAGATGATCTGCCAAAAGACAAATTGAGCTCAATCTACTACGTTTCACATTGATCGGTTCTCTCAAGATGGATATTAATACCAGGTTTGAACAGAGCCTGACTGGGATAAATGTTGAGAATGACAGTGAATGAGGATGTGTTGTTAAAAGCTTCTGCTCTTTGGAACAAACAGGGGAGCTACTCCACCGCCTGAAACCAGAGGCCCTTTTGCCTTTTGCATAGAGAAAATTGAATCTTTAAGCAGAACCTTATTTGAAGGTTTGCTTGCTGAAGTAAATTCATTTTTCTGCTGCTGGAGATTTTGAAAAATCCAATCAGTGTTTCTGATATAACTACAAGTAAAGTTTGACTCAAAGTCTCGACTGTTTCCTCACTGTCACTGCCAAGACTTTATATTTCTTACTTTTTCCCCTTCCTTCCAAACCTGTTTACCTGCACCTGAGCGATCACCAGCATTTCTGATTCTGACACAGCCAAATGATCTGATCTTTTAATCTCCTTAAAGGCTTGCAGCAGGCATTCATCCATATAAATCACACTGAGCTGCTATTACACCAGGACAATTCCCCCGTCTGACATCTAAAACTAGACATGCTATAAGAAAAGACGTACTGTACAGTGCAGATGTGGCCATTAGTGTGACTGTAGCTACAGAGCCACAGGCCTTCTCTGAGCCTTTGACGACTTTCAGTCACAGCTTTCAAATTATGAGGCACAATGGCTCAGTGCTCACAGCTAGTAGTACCTATTAAGAATCCATCCTTATTCAGGCATGCTATAAAGTTCTATTAAAAGTCAGCAGCATTGTGTTTTTCTATCTGGGGTACAAATGCCCAGCTGTTTGATGGAGGTGCAGGGTGTTATAATGATTCTGCGCTGCTGTGAGAACAAATATGTGCTACCTAAAGCATACATAAAGGGAGCAAACTGAGCAATCAGAGAAATGCACAGGTTGAGATTTTCTCCTGCTGACTAAACAACACTCTGGTGAGTCACTGCAGAGAGCTACAACGTGAAGCTGCCCCCCCTGACAGCTGCACACTCATACCGGTTTGATGATTTGCTGTACTGCGAGGACCCTGAACCTGACCAGAGGTTCTGCAGGCCTCGGAGTGAAGATCTGTGTCTCACAAACTCTCATCCTTTTCTTCACCATTTATTCCTCCTGATGAGTGTTTTAACTCGCTCTATAAATAGTGGTGTACAACATGCTCACCCTTCCTCTGATATTACCACTAGTGGATCAATGAGCAGGTGCACACCAGCAAAGCTGCGACACAGGAACATGGCTTTCTGTTAATTCTAATGATGCTTGGCAGAGCTCACTGATCGATGAGCGTTCAGAAGAAGAAGCTTGAGCTGCTGGGGCCAGATTCAACATGCAGGGAAATTGAGGCGGCCGCCGGCCGGCAGCACCTTACCTGGGCACCGAAGAGGAGCAGATATCCTGCTGCTCCTCCTCTGATGCCAGAAACTGACAAAGAGGCAGAGGCACTGAACGCCACAAGACAAGGGGGAACTGTTCTGGCTTTTCAGATTCTGTTGCTCTTAAAAAGGATTGGAAGTCATAAAAGAATCATAAAACCCTGAGCCAAGTCCACTCTGTCCAAATATTGTTTCCTACTGCCATCTAGTGTCTTTTCCAGGAACAACAGCCTTCTCTCCATTGATCCTGATTCGATAATACATACTCAGTGTGTCCAGTGTACACTACAGTATCAAGCTTTGGCTAGACAGGCAGTTCAATCAGACGGGTTAAGAGTGCACAGATTATTGATTAGTTGATCATTTCAACAAGCTCAAACAAAACTTGCTTTATAGCAGATCCCAAACCACAGATTTCTTGACATACCTACTATAAAAGTGACATGATCTGTAAAACCAAGTGTAGTTCAAAGAATGTTTTAAAAAGCCAGTTAGAAGAAAACACAGATTAAGAAGTCATTCGCAATTAAAAAAAAAATCAACCATGAGAAAAGATTTTCATTCACAGTTCAGGGCAGGATAAAATGCAGACACACAGGTTTAGGTGTCATCAAACACACAAAAACACACTCAGTTTGAGAGGAAACAATTCATGCATCTCAAACCACAACTACTAAGCGTAACAGTAAGTGGTGAGTGGATAGCGACTGTATTATATCAACAGGTTAGTCTACTGTTAATCAATGATTACTAATGAATTGATGATTTCAGTCTGAACTGTCATTTCACATAAATAACAGGTTTAAAGCCAGAAGTAATACATGCAAAAAAATCTCATCCACACAGGTTTGTCACTGCAGATCAATCCGTCATTAGTACTGAGGGTGTGAAGGGCAACATGCATCGCAAGCATCACAGCAGTGGCAACAATGGAAGCATTCATCAATGAATGCAGCAAACATGTCGTTGATGGCGTTAGTGATCGTCGGTTAGTGTCGGGCGGCAGCCACACTGGGTCATCATGCATGAAGACAGGGAAATGGAGAGGGGACAAGCGAATGAACTACAGCTGATGTTTCATGGCAGACACAGTAAGTTCTGTACATACCCAGAAAGAGCCTCTTAGGGATTCTGACCTCCTCGTCCTTAATGTCTGTTGCTACAGACAAAAACAAAAAATAAGAAGGAAAAAAAACAGGGAAAGAAAAAAAAAAAAAGAGCTTGGTTTTCTTTGTTTCTTTCTGCAAATCCAGAGCTGACCCCTGATCTTCCAGGTTAATGAACATGGGCATTGCTCTGTAATACTCAGACATTTCAACTGATCGTAAGTGGTGACACTGAAAGAATACTGATCGTCTGATTCCCTGATCAGTCATATCATTGTAGGGAAAATAGTACAAAGGTCTATGGAAGAGCAGCATTGTTTTGCAAGAAACATTGGTACCTTTGCACCATTAAAGGCCCTGAAAATATATTTTCTCAATTAGCTACATGGGACAATGTGCATAAAATATATGAATAAAAATAACACATTTAATTTTAGCACTTATACAGCACTTTTCAAGCTGTCCAAATCAAGAAATTAAGTTGCAATATAAATAAATAAAAATTCTAATGTTAGTTTAAACAGTTTTGGTTATATGACAGGAACAACTTGAGTAGAAAAAACAGAATTTAGACTGCTTATGTTTTTGGGTCACTGTCAATCAAACCACACCAACACGTACCTCGTTGATGAATCGAGTTAAAAAGAGACAAAATAAACAAATAATAAATAAAGTTCCAGGCATGTTTACCTGATAGCATTGTTTTTTTTATATAGATACTACTGTTGTGAATTTTTTATTGTGACAGCCCAACTTCACAGTGACTTCAAGAAGTTTATCTGGAAGCCGTCTGGGAAAAAAATTGTTTTAATGCTGCGCTTGTTTCCTGACTCTGGTTGTCTAAATGACGCTGCACGTTTTCCTCTCTGAATGGAGATGACCACAGTTTTGTGCTTTGTGCTAGTTTCTCTGTGATTTCTGAGTATTTTGAAATCACACAACTCATTTCTACTACATGTCCCTATGTTCAGACTGCCACAGGAAGCACAGACATCCAGTCCTGGATGTACAGTGTGTGTAGATGAGGGAAACGCGAGCTCTACATACAACATATCCTGCAGCCTTTGAGCACATGACTGAACAACTGTGGGCTGTTCCCTGTGTACACAGGCATGTAAATGCACCACAAAGAATGTAGTTTTTCTACATGCAGGTTACTGAATAACTTTATGAGACAAGCTAAATGCTAGTTGATTTACAAGTTATGTATTGTATTTGTTGTTTGTGCTTTGCATTGAGGTGCTAAATGAAACATGGTCAATCTGCCTTCTCTTTTTCAATAGAGGGGAAGTGGAATTCTAAAACCACAAACATTAGAGACTCAGGAAGCTTTGCAGTATTTAAAACTCAAGCTCTGGCTAAAATCAACACAAAATTGTCATCAATGACAGCCTTGTATTTTTATGTATTGTGGTGCGTTATGACATGTAAAGCTCAAATTGATGGCCTCTATGTATTGTGTATGCGTTACAGTGCTGTTGTTATCATTATTATTCTCCTGTTTCACCTACACAGGGATGAGAGATGCTATCGAGCTGCAAGCTAACTGCTTCTTTTTTTTCAAACCCATCCTGAACACCATAGGTGCATTCAGATGTGCACGGAAAATTCTCCAGAGGGGCTGTATGCGAGAATGCTACTCTCCAAGTGAGAGGCTCTGGAATTTCTGCAGAGTTTCTCTGGCCAGGCCCCAGGTAAAAACTCCAATGTGAGAACACAGCAGGAGATCCTCCTTTTAAATGATAAAAACAAAAATAATACAAATATCTCAGGATCATAATTCACATAGTAGACAGTGACAAGAATGTTAAGAGAACGTTTAAGGGGCCAACGCTGGCGTCTATGTGGTGTTAACAAAAACATGTGATCTCCACAGTGGAGTTAACCTGGGATTGATGTGAACGCCTGTACTGGAGAATCTCCTGCTGCGTTCTTCACATGTGAAAGACAAACTCCAGAGAAAGCTCTGACCCTACCGGTAGAAATTCTTTAGGATTTATGTCTGAAACAGCTTTCAAGACTGACCCTGTGGACATTTACACTGGGGAGGAAGGGTAAGGTTATCTATTAACACCATGCAGGCACACACACCCTTTCTCAAGAACCATCAATGCACCTGCCTACACACTCACCCTCAGGCACATTCATACACAAACAGACCTCTAACACACATTCTCTCTCCGTCACTCCCACACACTCCCACACACTCCCACACACAGCCACTCTTTTCATGCAGAAACACTTGAAAGGACACACTCACTCGTTCACTCACACAGCGCTGATGTCACTAAGCTTTATCTGCACTGTGAAGAGGCCCTGTATTGGATTTCTGACCTAAGAAGGAGCGTCTCTTGGTGTTGAGTTCGGTGGCCATGCGGACGCTGGTGCACAGATTGAGCATGATGAGCATGGTGGCGATCATGATGATGCTCTGCCACAGCAGCAGCGTCTCGAAGTAGCGGCCAAATCTGAAGAAGAAAAACAGAAGAATGTTTGGACAATATTTCCCTTGGCAAATTTTTGCCACCTGGAATACTGCACTTAATATTCCAGTTTTCTAAGTGCAATTGTGCTGAAGTCAACCTGAATGATTGTATTCAGCTGCAGCATGTGCTAGTTTTTGTATACCTTGAGGTAATATAATAGAAAAATCTCATTTTGTTTACCCCCACCACACAGGGATTACACAGGGATAAACATTGTTTTTATAAATTTTACAGATCTTTAACATTTAACAGAGCATCAAAAGGTGGGGACATTGCTATATGTTCCAACCTTTACCATCAAAAGAGCCATTTTGCCCCCTCTTCTACCAAATACAATTTGTCTGGAGCCGCAAAACATATTTGATAGCACAGCTTATAAAGTTGTATTTATAGTTTTACTCAGTGTTGTGCCAGTTCACACTTAAAATGTACTAGTTGAAAGTTCAGTTCATGCAGATGAAAATACACTAGTTCACGTTCACAGTTCAATTTTAAAATGCTTAACTAAGTTCACGGTTCCAGAAATGAACTAGTTCACGTTCATTTGTTCCAGTTGTACTGGTTGTGTTTAAATTCAGCCTCATAGACTTTGGAGCGATTCAAACAAACACTACGTTACTTCATGTACTGATCAGGTCCTGATAACTAGTGATGAGTGTGTATTAGTTCAAGTGAGAACAGGTCAGAGCGGAGGAGGACACAGAAACTCCAGCTCGGTACAAACCACCTGCAGCTTCTGCTCTGATCACGGAGCAGCTGAGACCAGAGAAACTCGTTTTTTTCACTGTTCTTCAACAAAGCCACTTCACGGCTGCTTCACATGAACAAGCTCTGATCTTACTGCGTGTGTCGCTCTGAGCGAGTGAGAGGGGGCGGAGCCTCTGGGCCTGTGTGCGTACACGCTGTCTGGGAGCACCCACACACACATTTTCTATCGCTCCTGGTATTTCACATGATGGTCTCATACGATGATGATTTAAAAAATGTACGTGAGTGACGTTCACTTTCGCTGGAGTGGACGTCACTCACGTTCACCATATGAAAACTGATTCGTTCAGTTCATTGTTCATGAAAAATATAATTGTTCATTCATAACACTGTACTGGGAGCCACTGGGAGCCACTGCAGTGGCCGCATGCGGCTCCAGAGCCGGGGGTTGCCGACCCCTGCTATAGCCACATACACATACATCTTCTGAATGGCTGATCATAAACTACTTGAAGCTTCTTCAGTTTTGCTTGACTAGTTGCACCACAGGTGTACTGTGAAAAGTGGAGAACAGTAGGCTATTCAAAATATTTTCATTGAGGTGAAATATCTGTGTCCCCTCTTAAAGGTTCAGTGTGTGAGATTTAGGTGAAAGGGATCTATTGGCAGCAATTGAACATAAAATAATCCTCACTATGATGTATTGTAGCAGCCCTTCATCATCACATAAATAGATGGATCAGTTATATGCTGAGCTGAACTTCAGGTAATACTTACAATTCTCAAAAACATAAACTGTTGCTCCAGAGGACATTTAGGCTAAAAGCTTAGGGACACTTGGATGACACCACAGGAGCAGTATGGAGGTCTCTTTTTCTGTTTTTTGTTTTTGTTTGAAGAAGTGGTCAATAGTTACTTTAATTGTATTGGATTTGGCCGCAGCACTGTTTACCCCTGAAACTCCAAAAGTGTTCTGTGGACTCAAACACTTCACCCACCCCTCCACCGGCATAGTGGTGAGTAGATAATGAGTGAATTTCTATTTTAGGGTGAACTATCCCTTTGAATATTCTGTAGATTATATTCAATGAATAATATGCAAGTGAGCATCAAATTGGCAGATTTTAGACTGAGGTTTGGTCAGGGTACAACCTGATCTAGTGAAGGAGAACACACGGGGCGTGAGTGATTACCTGAAGAGTATTCTCAGGATGTTGGCCACCAGGAGCACCAGGCACACGTAGGTGGAGAAGCCCTCTGCGTTCTGTGTCCGGCGGATGTCCCTGTACTGCGGGATGTAGGGCACCAGACCGCCGAACACCATGGCCCCGGCGGCGACCCACGACACCAGCGAGTTGAACACGTACACGATCTGGTCGAAGAGCTCCTCGTCCTCCATGTTTCAGCTGCTGCTCACAACGCCTGGGGGTGTGAAGTGAGATCAACTGCCTGTCTCTGGCTCTGCGGAGACTGTCCTTAGGTGTCTGTCCTCCTCTGGCTCTGTGAGGTGTCTGTCCTACTCTGGCTGTGCGGAGACTGTCCTTAGGTGTCTGTCCTCCTCTGGCTCTGTGAGGTGTCTGTCCTACTCTGGCTGTGTGGAGACTGTCCTCAGGTGTCTGTCCTCATCTGGGTCTGTCCTCCTCTGGCTGTGTGGAGACAGTCCTCAGGTGTCTGTCCTCATCTGGGTCTGTCCTCCTCTGGCTGGGTTGAGACTGTCCTCAGGTGTCTGTCCTCCTCTGAGTCTGTGAGGTGTCTGTCCTCCTCTGGGTCTGTGAGGTGTCTGTCCTCCTCTGGGTCTGTGGTGTCTGTCCTCCTCTGGGTCTGTGGAGACTGTCCTCAGGTGTCTGTCCTCCTCTGGGTCTCTGAGGTGCCTGTCCTCTGGCTGTGTGGAGACAGTCCTCAGGTGTCTGTCCTCCTCTGGGTCTGTGAGGTGTCCGTCCTCTGGCTCTGTGGAGACTGTCCTCCTCTGGCTGTGTGGAGACTGTCCTCGGCTGTCTGTCCTCCTGTGGCTCTGTGTAAAGGCTTTTTGAAGGTAAAGAGAGGAACATCCGTGTTTGTCGAGCATACCCCCCTCGCCCCCTCCTCACACGGACAAAGCAGCAGCTACTGCCACGCCATCATAGGGACGAGTGAGGCGACGACCCCGGGAGGAACCTGGGTGACAGCAGACAACAAGCAGAGGGAGACACCATGAGGGAGAAACTAGGCTAACTAGTGTCAGCAGTAACTTGGAGCCCGGTCGCTAAATTCAACTCTTGATGCTAGCTAGCGTTGTTTAAAAAGGCTGCACTCAACTCAAGAGGAGAAACCTCCCCTCGCTTCCTGACGCTGTACAAACAGCCCTTGGTTGAAATCACCGGTAAACACGGAGTAACACTTGTAATCTGGTTTCTGCGCAGCTCCCCCTCGGTAACGTTACTCACAGTTTATTCTCTGACCGGTTTACTGCTGTTTAATCTCCGGTTTCTCCCAACACTTCCTGAAACGTCACGCCTTCCACACAAAGGGTCATCAACCGAGTCAAGATAGTTCCCGGCAACGTCTATCTGAATCGCTTTTGAACGACGTCAACACACATGACAAAACATGTAATAAATAAACATATCAATCCAATTTGTAAAACATGTCTTTTCTACAATCTGCAGATATGCGGATATTGATCCTTCTCGTTTGTTTTGTGGACATGCTGATGAAACTTCTATCCTTTTATTTTTCTGTGTAAAATAATAGAATTCTGGTCTGATTTATAAGTGGAGCATTTTAAAGTGGAAACGTCTCCCTGCTGGAGAAACTCCATAAAGTGACACCTTTGCTCAATCTAGTCTGGAGTTTATTGGTGCTTATCTGCACAGTTTGTGCACCAGTGAATATATCAGCTACTATCAGCCGAACAGCTGTAGAAGATATGTATCACCAGTGTTATCATCATGCTTGAGCAGGAAAACCACCATAATGACGGTTGTTGGTATCAGTTCCAGACTTACTTTGTTTAAACAGGAGGATTCACTGAAGCATTTTTAACTTGTGTTCAGAAACTTGAGTTACATCTCCACAGAAGTGGTTTCTCATCAAAAGATAGATGTGCACTCTGGATCTGGACAGAGTAAAACCCATGTTTTCAATAGCACAAATGTGTTTTCTGCTCCAAAAATGTAATTTAATATTAGGCTATGGCAACACCAGTAACATGTCTCTAAACTATATGTTTTTTTGTACTTTATTTCATTTAGACGTTTTCAAGTGCACAGCCCTCGTTGCCCCTTTTTGATTGAATTTAACTCTTTTAAAGATTTTTATTCAGTTTTTTGTTATTTTTTCTTTAAATATTTAGAATATTTAGAATATTATTGCAATAAAGTTGCAAGCAGCATTGAAGGGCCCTCACACCGTTGTGCACGTGGGGGGCTGGTACAGATGCTGTGCCTTTACTGCAGAAACACATGATTCAAAACCTTTATGACCTTTAAATTCTGCAGAAAGGAGCCGACTGTTCTGTTGTGTGAATGGATCATGCACATGACTTTTACTTTCTAAAGCAGCAATGCTTCATGAATGGAGAACAAGATGCTGTGAAACATTTCAGAGTGACAACTGAAGGAGAAGAAGTTACCAACAATATCAGAAATCATGTGGTGCTGAATGATACATTGTCTTTATGCACATATGAACTTAGAGGAAGTTTCAGGAGGATGTCAAAGTGGTAAAGCAGTCGTTTCCTGTTGCCACCAGTTGGAAATGTGACTGAGAGGAAATATTTCCATGTTGATGTGGACTTTATATAAAGATGGACAACATGATGGCTCCCAGAATTAAAGCCAAAGTGTCTTGATCGCCACCTTGTGGATGGCTGCAGTACAGGTCATTGATCCTGCCTCCTTCGTGTTAATGGATGGGACATCGGCCCAATTAAAAAGTCAATGAACATGTGAAATACATTTTCTCTCAAAGAAAGTTTCTGTCATTTTAAGGTAGTTCTTATCACACTGATGTTTGTTCATATGCTCATTTTTTCAGGTTAGTTTAATTTGAATTAGTTGACAGCTCAGACTGACTCGTGATTAGTTTAGTGCACGTATTGGTGGGTATTCAAAAAATGTTAAACCCTAAAAAATGCATAGAGATGAAAAATTAAGGAAACAAAATTTGAATTCTTATAATAATAGTGCTTAGTAATAACAACAACAACAATAATAATAACAAACTGACTGATATCCAGCAAATGTGTGGCAGGTATTACAATATAGAACTACTGGCTGGTTTCTGTGACTGAGAGAGATGTGTGAGGGGAGCTCAGTTGAGGCCCAATACTGTCGACAATAAATATTGCATAGAGGAGAAACTTCCATTACAAGAGGATGTTTTCTGCGCTGACTGTGGAGCCACATCTGCCTAAAAATGTCATGCAACCTGGTTTATTTAAAGTCACGACTGGGGAACACACACCACATCCTTTTAAAGGTGACTCCAAAGGCCTCTCCAACATCACACACAGTAGCTATGAGTTAAACACATTCAGAGGGAGTGAACAGGGACTGACTCTGACACAAGATCCACATTATGAAGATTATAATGGCTTAATGGAAGTTATATAATCCCCGTGGCAGACAGTCAGTCATCTGTCACTATGATCCAGGATAATCTCTTGTATAAAAACCAAAGCCTCAGTGTGGAGAGAGGAAACATTCCTACTCATCTGCAGGAAACAGAACACACAGTTGTCTGTCTGTCAGGCTGAACCAGTTCACATAGAGTTAACTAAAAAATGTTCTTCCTGTTTGGAACTATGCATACAAATCACCACAGATATCCATCAAGGCAGCCAAAGTAAGCTCACGTTCAACCGGAAATGTGGCAGCATTTACCTTCACAATAAAAGCACTACACTTGTGGAAAGGGACTTTTTTGGGATGCCAGTGTATGATAAAACATTTTTAATTTATGAATTTTTGTATTTATTGCATTGCAGATAAGATGAAATTAAGAAGCAAATGCTGATCCCGATTAAAAAAATGATGGGTATTTAATCAGTAACTGCGTTTCTATCATAGGGATTACAATCATTATCCTTTGGAAAAAACTGTTATGTATCCATATATTCTGGGATATTTGACATTGGCTTTTTTCTGTGCCTGTTTTGAATGTCAAAGATCCAATTCAAGCTTGATTGTAGCACGTTCGATATGAATAAAGTTCATTTGTATGAACCACTGTATATAGAGATGCTGTAAGCACATAGCATTTTCTGCCAGACTTTTAACCAATATATCAGGTTGGAACACAAGGTTTTAGCCTCTTTACACTGGCTTTCAGTTAGTTTAGAAATTAAAAGGTTCTTTTAATTACTTAAAAGGCACTTTCTGTAGTATATTGCAGATATTTTTTCCCCACACTACCCTGCTCACACTTTGAGATCCTCTGGCAGGGGCCTTTTAATTGCTCCAGGTTCTCGGCTGGAGACAAAGGGGGGCAGAGCTTTTAATACACACTGCCTGAGAAAATACAGCAGGCTGAGTCAGTACAGTCCTTTTGATCAAAGCTCAAAATGTACTTTTATTGTATACCGCATTCCCTGATTTGACCGTATTCTAGTTTTGTTTGGTGTTATGTGTGGTGATGATTAAATGTCTGCCGTACATTTAGCGTTTATATTCTTTTATTTATTATTTTATGACTTTGTTTTTTGTTTGCTGTTTGTTTGTTTGTTTTTATGTTATTCTGTAATGTGTTTCCACTTGCGTGTTTTTGATCTGTTAAGCACTTTTTAACTTTGTAACTTGCGAAGTGCTGTATAAATAAACATATATTATCATTACTCGGACACGAGACTACAGTGAAGAGGAAGAAAAACGGAAAAGTAATACCTTCCTGAAATGACTTTTATTGTGAAATGACGGGCACTGGAAGCGGAAATGGTACAGTTTTCAGTCTATGCACTCATGTCACCGGCTGACGTCACTGAATGAGAGCGGTGACAGTTCCTCAGTTTAACCAAACTAATAAATGACTGGGACAGAAGATAAACTCCAGCAAAGATCAGCGATGTCGAAGACAGAGAGTAAAGACATGACAGAGGCGGTGAGTGAGTGTGTGTGAGTGTGTGTTTGAGTGTGTTTGACCTGAGCTGGTTGTGTTGTTGTTTTTTTTACACCTTCTTTTTAACCCCAACACTTTGTGTCGTGTTTGTTCAGATGGAGGAAACGATGCAGAGACTTAAGGGAAGGTTCCAGGGCATCTCCGAACAGCTGGAGTCCAGACATATCCTTTGTTTCCGCATTAAGTCTTTACATCCGGAACACAAACTCTACACTGTTCCACACTTTCTGTTTCAGGAATGACGCCGGAAGCAGTTTTGGTTCAGGCAGCTGTGAGGTCTGTTAGTTTACACACACACACGTGTCAGAACATGGCCATTGAGGGGCATTCACATTTAGTCTAAAGGGGAAAATGTTTGCTAATTCTGAATGTTAGATTTACATTTGTCAAATTCAAATTACATTAGAATGAGCGAAACAAAAAGAGTTTTGAAAAAAAGTGAGAATTGGTTTATGGGTAGAACTTTATATAAAAAACACGTTCCATTCACTACAGTCATTGGAGGAGCAGATGTTACACATCACATTTCCAGTTTTATTATTTACACTTGTGACATATGGAGAATCACATGCATCATGTGAATGGTAAAAAAGCATTTCATGAAATAATAACAGATTCTATGATATTAATACATTTGTGTGCAAATGATTTTATTAAAACGTAAAATGACAAAGTAGTAAATATGTAGTTGTTATGTTATGGGGCAACGAAAAGAGTAATTATGAAGAATGATTTACAAATAAAATATTATAAATAACTGTAAAATTACATTATTGAATTCATGTATAGATAATGGAATATAGAAAGCGAAAACAGTAACTGGATGATTTGAAATGAGAACACAGATTTTAATCAGGCATTTTAAAAGACAATTTCCCTACTGCCTTTCCTATTGCCCATTTTTGATTTTACATCATGAATTATTTACACATTTATTTTGTCTATTCATTTATAGATTAATAAATTAATTTGTAAACAATTCTTAATTCCCATTTCTACCATACAATTGTTAATTAATGCAATTATTAGTGTTTCCATGACAATTATGGTCCTCTATTGCCTTGTCTTCATTTAAAGGTCCAAATGTCAAACAAATAAATAATGTAGTTTTTACATATACTGTATTTGCAGTTCAACAGCACATTTTAATTATGATCTCAATAATAAACATAATTTACACAATAATCTTATAAATGAAATAATTATGAAATGTCTCAGTCCCATTCACTTAAATGTTGTTTACAGTGAACTAGTGGGACTCTTGTAAAAGAAACTCTCGAGCAGGGACAACTTCTTTAGATGTTGTGTTATGCACGTCGCTGTCAACCATTAACAGAGTATACCATTTTACCTTTGAGAATGTACTTACAATTGATGATTGTGCTGTACTGTGTTGTTGTTGTTGTTGCTGTTGTACTGTGTTGTACTGTGTTGTTCTGTGTTGTTGGTGTTGTTCTGTGTTGTTGTGTTGTTGTTCTGTGTCGTTGCTGTTTTACTGTGTTGTTCTTCTGTGTTGTTGTTTTATGTTGTTGCTGTTGTTCTGTGTTGTTCTTCTGTGTTGTTGTTTTATGTTGTTGCTGTTGTTCTGTGTTGTTGTTCTGTGTGGTTTCTGTCTGTTTGATGTGCAGATTTTTCCTTCATTTTCACACTAAATCAAATGGGAACCCGCATCAATGACCTTGAGAAAAACGTCTCCGACCTGATGACACAGGCTGGTATGGAGGAGCAGGCAGTTTCAAAGTGACGGCAGGCCCACAGTTCATCTGACACACAGCTCTTTAAATGAAACCTTCAACAACTGTGGGTTCACTGTGGCTCTGCTGGCAGTGACTTCACTTTGCCTCTGAAGTTTCACTTTCATCAAACATCCTGAGGTCTTTGAGTTGGCATTAGTTTACCTCTACAGATGATATCACTTTAAGGGTTTGGCCTAATGTCAGTGTTTTCCAAGGTGCTACAATACTCCTAACAAATGTGTATCTCTCAGTAGCAACACTAATCACAGGCTAAAGAGCCTCCTATCACCATGTTGGCAGAGCATTTATTTTGTAGTAACACTCGTAATTGTTTTTCAAAGCATGTACAATCCAATCGTCAGGCATTACCTCCTGTGGTGTGGCCAAAAGAAGGAAGAGCCAAGAAATAGCATGGGTGAGAATAGAGTTTAATTCACGATTTATTGTTTACAGTCTATTTTCTTACTAAAAAATCTTCCTCATATCCTCAAAGTCTAACTAACAGATTTCAATGCATTTACTACCTCATATATAATATTTTCAAAATGTTTTAATATCTTTAATGCAGCATTGTTTACACATTGTGGTCTTCCTCTCCCTGTTAGTGCCACCAACCTGTATGTGCATGTACGCACATTATGGGCATGTGTTGTTACAGCAAGAAATATAGTGCAGGACATTGTAGCTCAACAGTGCCTCTATTGGTCAAACACTCAACAAGCTTAAACACCTGGAAGAAGGATCCTCACTTACAGAAAACACTACAGAAGATGTATTCAGTGTATTACAAGCAGTAGATTAACTGTTACCAGTTGAACTACTTACTTCAGTTGTTCCTCAACATTACTCTGAAACCAATGTTAGTCTGTGCGCTGCTTTGGTCACAGTAGTAATGTAGTAATCACAGTCTGAAACACTTTTTGTAACTATGCACACTGTTCATCTAAAACTATGAATGATGGGGGGAAAAAAGTCAAGTTTTGGGAAATATCTCAAAGCTAAGATCCAATATTTTCACGGAATAGACCATTATCTCTCTTCTTGAGAAAGAACTGCACAGTTCAGACCACCACAGGTCCTGTTTAAAACAGCTGCTGATTGGTTAATCAATGATTAGTCCTTTTTTATTTCCACATAACCACTTAAACATTGCAATACAAAGTGACCAGTCGCCGTAAAAACTCCATATGTTGTTTTTTGGATGGCACTGCTACAGACTGATGTATTGTTTAATTGAGGCCTGTAGTTTATCTTGATTTCTGAGAGATCACACTCTTGATCACATCTATGCAGTTTATTCCTGAGTACAACACACAGAACTAGGTAACATACAACTTGTGCTATATTTCACATCTTCCTTTTTCCTCTGACATGTTTAATGCACATTATGTTGCACTCAGATTAACCATCAGATAAACCGAAGTATATTCTGTGTTTTTCACTGTGCACCAAAGTTAATCAAATGGCCAAATAAAGACTTTTGTGAACATTTTCGTTTACTGCTTCTTGGAATCACTTAATTATGTTTTACCTCACAGTAGTTTTTCCAAAGAGCACCAATCATACAATTATTCCTTTACTGTTTATGTATGTATTCATATATATATATATATATATATATGTATATCAATTAACAAAATTAAATTCCTACAATCTTTAGGAACAAAGTTTTAGAATCTGTCTGCGATAATTGAAGACCAGAGAACAGTTTACCTGCCTTGTCAAATTCCCAGGTTGGTGCAAATATTTTAGATTTTCTATTGGCTTTTTTTCACCTTATTTTCAAATTTTAAGAAATCTTAAAGTTGGTTATTTATTTATATGAAATGTACACTGAAATCTATTTTGCTCTGTATTTTGCAACTTTAACTTGTTTAATTGACATTTTTCAAACTATACCAATGTCTTCATACTACTTGCTACATGCTAACTCTTAGTTTTCTACGACAAAGAAGAAACGGTTAGATCCATAAGACAAGACGATGTGATATATGTTTCTTATTTAGAATTTAAAACCTGCACATGTGACTGCAGTGTCACTAGATTCACCAATTGGTTCTAATAAAAAGTAATTCACAAAAGACAAATCCACTGAAGACGTTATAGTGATGTAAACGCTGCTAATATGAAACTATAGTCCCCTCTAGTGGTCACACGTGGTCATTACAGTGAGTGGATGTGTCGCTGACCATGGTGCTGAAATTGAATTTGCTCAGCTTGTTGTTCAGCTCAAAGCTGTTTAGCTGTTTAGCTGCTTATGTTACTGGTACATCTGTACAACCCAGTGCAATCCAAATCTACCTTTTATGATGAGACAAACAATCAGAAACACCTTTCAATATACTGTAGCTCAGTTTAGCACAACATTTTAACTATAGTCTTAGTAATAAACATATCATTTACAAATTATGATTTAAGGCCTGTAAGTGACCAAAAGAATTTGGGCTGCCCTCACATTTATGTATATTTTGATCCGTTTGCCCCCTTGGCTCAAATTAAGAGTTGTAGTTACTACAGTATATAAAGTGATTAGTTACAACATTAACGTCAGTTACCTGCTTTATATGTTGTAACTGATCAGTGTTATTTTAGACAATACTGTGCCTCTAACTGTGTGGTTTTAATATGGTTATGACGTAAAGACATGAAGGTACATGAAGAAATGCTTTTCCCAGTTTGATGTAGAAGAAATAGAGTGACCTGCACACAACCCTGATCTCGACTCCATCCGACACAGTTGAGCCTGTGAGCCAGGCCTTAATATTTGTTTATATCACTAATGCTTAATGGGAGTAAATCCCTGCAGCCACATTCCATAATCTTGTGGAAAGCCTGAAACGAGACACTGCCTGTTGCTTAGGAACAAGATGTCCAATAATCACACATGGGTCACTGTTCAGGTGACCATATATAAAATACATACATGATGTGGTGGTGGATGCACTTCCAGTGTTTGTGCTGTAGATGGCAGCTTACTGCCAAGGACTCTGCTCTAAGACTGTATAAATGTGAATGTATGTGCATGTGTGTACTTCAAATACTAATAAGCCTCACTGTCATGCTCAACACAGCCAAAGAGCAACAACACTGCTGACTGTGTTGCCATGGCAACTTGCACAGGAGCAGACACTTGTCTGCTTGAGTAAGTGTAATTATGTGTGTGTGATTGTGTGTTTATGTGTGTACACGTGTGTTTACCCATGTGTGGGGATATGTCTACTACTATGTGTACTGGAAGACAGCCAAGACAGGGGGAGAGAGGAGAGGGGCTTTACAGTGTTTTAGGCTGATGCATTGAGTATCTTTGCAGAGCGTGAGCAACAGAGACACTTTTAGCTTTTTTGCACGACACAACTTTAGCAGTTGGGGCAGTGAGCAAGTTCACACAATCTTCTGTTGGCGGTGGAGTGGTGTGTGGGTGTGTGGAGAGCTGGGCTGGCAGTGAGGGGAGGCTAAGTGGTTCAGCCCTGTGGCCCACGCCGGGTACTCTCCACTGGGATGGTGGTAGGTGGAGCTCTAATGGCCGTCTGCATGGTTAGCACTCTGCACTGGATAGGGGCAAGCACTCCAGAGAAAGAGAGAGAGAGTGTGTGTGTGTGTGTGTGTGTGTGAGATTGCATGTGGCTGCGTACACTCGTCTGCCATGTTTCTCCCTCTCCCTAATGCCACTGTTGTACACTTCACTTACGGGGTGAAACACAAAGTAAATGTCAATTGCCTCAAGTGGCTTCCTCTCTTCTTTCTATCTATCTATCTATCTATCTATCTATCTATCTATCTATCTATCTATCTGTGATTAGTAATTTTGTTTTACTATCACTACAGAAGATTCATAAAACAAACATTAGCTTTTTAAACCCATTGCTCTGTTTGGTGTTGTTTCCACCAAGCTGAGAGAGAAAACGTAATTTCTTTTAGCACCTGATTCATTCAAAGGCATTACACTACAAACAATTGGTTACGTCAGTCACACATATTTGCACCCGGAGCACCATCAGTGGTACAGGTGACTCTTGTGCAAAGCAGAATGCTGCACATGGTAAAACGTTCGTCACATGTTGTACCTTCTGTCGACGTCTACAAGGTCAACCCCCACACACACACACACACACAGCAGCTCTGCAGGGGCACTCTCTTCATCTTTGACAATACTTCCACACTGAAAGTCCTGAATCGCTCAGACAAACCACAGAGAACAAGAACCCACAGAGGTGTTGGCAGAGATAAGAGTTAAAAATAGATGGTCTCTCTCTCTCTCTCTCTCTTCTACAACACACAAGCATGCACACATGCGTGCACCCAAACACACACACACACACACACAGACACACACACACACACACACACACACACCCACGCGTTCGGGGGACACCTGTGTGTTCCCAACCACCTGAGGCTCTTTGATTCCTGGTGTGCTTTAATCTGCGCTGTGCTCTCGTCTGCTTTTGAAGTGAAAATCCCTGCTCTCAACACACACACACACACACACACACACACACACACACACACACACACACACACACACACACACACACACACACACACACACACACACACACACACACACACACACACACACACACACACACAAAACAAACCACAGATGACCACCACCTGTTATCTTTGTCATAGTAAATACAGACTCACGGCTCATCCGGGAGCCCAGCTCCCAATCATATATTCTCTTCTATTCTATTCTGTTCTGCTGGATGGGCGAAGAGCCGTGCCTAAAATTACCCCAGCAGTTATTTCAGGGCCTTTGTAACATACATCACCTTCTGTCTGCTGTAATACATTTATATCTACAAGAATAGAAACTGATTTCCAGCTTGGCTCTACCACAGATGTCCTTTCGCGGCTGCTGGAATAGGGATAGAGGTTTTGGTGAAGAGCAGGAGGGACCAGGTCTGCAGGAGAGGAGGGGAAAAATGACATGATGTTTTTATAAACATAGAAATGTTCTTTTTTAACAACACGTTTACCACCTCTCATCATTTACACACAGCATGGAATGTTATCCAAATGGATGTAATTTGTCATAAAACATAAAAATAAAAATACATTTTGGGAAATACGTTTATTTTTGCGAGTTAGATGAGAACAAAGAAATGATCACGCACATACCTTCCTGTTGGATGATACAGACCCAAGGAAGATTTGATTGTTGGCTTGTATGTTTTTTTGAAAACAAGATTACAGACAAACAACAGAATGGGTTTCAACAAAATTCATAATTCATGGATCTTGATGACAAAAAAATCAGGCATGTTTAGGGAAACAAATCTGGATCTAGTGAGTTTAAATGTGGTTTCATAAGTGGACTGTTTGGCCTTGGCAGGGTTATGCACTCTGAATTCCATTCTGGTCTTTATTGTTTCCTCAAAGCAATCATGATTGCTTGTCTCACCAAAATTGCATAGGAATGCTAACTGTCACAATATATATGTACAAAACCTTATTATATATTGTCAATTTACATAATATCCATTTTCAAAAATAAGTTGTTCTTTTTAACAACATTTAGAATCAAGTCCATACAGTAACATGGTTGTATATCATACTGTGTAACGTCTCCATATATAACCAATATTTTCTATAAGAATGCACTGCATCTCCATCTTAAAAACATCCAGTCACCTCACATTTGAATTCGCATCCATCCCCTAGATTGGTGCTTCCCAACCCTTCCATAGGGTGACAACATCATTTCACAGAACATGAATAAAAATGAAAACCTATTTGTGCTACACCAATTTGAATATTTTCCATATTGTTTTTAAAGATATTTTCTTGTCTCAAGTAAAACAATCTCAGAACATAAAATCTCTCTCCAGTGGTGGAACTACTCACAACTCAGTGACACACTGTATGCAATGTATAACATGGGGTCATAAACATAGACAAACCTCCCAGACCCCAACCCCTGAAACAACAGGGCCAGACCCTCATTATCCCTGGAGGTGGTTGAAGTTCACACAAAAGGATGATTGATTTGATTCGAGCTAAAAGTCACCTGCGTGCACATGTCACGATGTCTCCTGTGGCGCTCTGAAAGAACCTCCTACATCTGATACCGCTAATCGGTCAGGATCACATCAGGTGTCATTTGGGGACAAAAACAAATCAGACAGCTCCTGACATTCTTTGATTTTGATTGTTTTATTTTAAATTCAACTGTAGTTTTCATCTTTTGTAAAGATTGTGACTAGTTTATACATTTTCTAATTTATCGGATTTCTGAAAAACATCTTGCGGTCGCCTAAGGGGTCCAGCTGCTGTTCTGGGTAAGTATAAGATTTGCACAAAAACTTAAATAGCTCAAAAGATTCAAAGCTCCTGATGCCTGAAATAGTGGCAGGCAGACTTCCAGCATATTCATCCATAGGTATGTTATGGTATAGGATAGAGTGACAGAATAAACCTAATTACTTCCATTTTTTACTTGAATGTACTTTCATGAAACTGTATATTTAAAAAATATCTCCACATTAACTGTTTTATTTCAAACCCTTCTCTATTTCCTCACTCCACCCAACTTCTTCTTCCTCTCTTTTTTTTCAAACTGCTTTCCTATTCACTCCTATTCATTCTCCCTCGTCTCTCTCTTCATCCCTCACTACTCATCATCCCT
The DNA here is from genome assembly GCF_022539355.2 of Hippoglossus stenolepis. NCBI lineage: Eukaryota > Metazoa > Chordata > Actinopteri > Pleuronectiformes > Pleuronectidae > Hippoglossus > Hippoglossus stenolepis. The sequence continues at coordinate 17,611,196 of NC_061499.1, read as the reverse complement.
CCATCTGCCTCTCTTTCATCACTCGGTTCCTCTGTCTGCATCTTTCTTTCTATTTCACTCCTCATCTCTCCATCCCTCTCTCGATGTGGATACGTGAAACGTGGGTGTGTCCGATGGATCGGCAGCCAGCGACCAACCCCGTCTCTGTCGCCATGGAAACTGGGTCAGCTTCATGGTAGCCATGGCCGTGAAAAGTGCTCTCTTGCGACAGGTGTGTGTGTGTATCTGCGGGTTGTGTGTGCATGTGCTTGATTCTGAGAGGAAATATACAGGTCAGGGAGATAAAAAGGAAGTGTTTGAACAGTTGTGCAGCTGTGTGCACATGTTTGTGGTCATTTGTAGAGCTGTGTGAGAGCATAGGTACATATTGCCTTTGAATGTATTAATATCTGAGGGTATTAACATCATGTGGATATCCCACTAATGAAACCCACAAATAATAGATAAAAATAATAATAATATTTCTATTTGTATAGCAACACATTACAGTAAGAAATCCAACAGTTCCCACAACCAGCAGACACTTGCCGGCTGTGGAGAGCATAGCAGCTGAGCAGATTAGGTCAGATTCTCGCACTCGGTTGAGACGTATACTTCTGTTCTGAAATAATTTTTCATGTTTTGTCAAATAAAAACTTTATTCAAAAGATGCTGCACAGTTAATGAACGCATTAAGGTGCTGATTATCGTCCCTCCCTCACCTCGCCCCTCGTTTCTTCCTCCCGCTCTCCTCTGCTACTCATTACCACTGCTAATTAAAAATCTGTCACACTACCTTCTCCTCCTTTCCCCCTTTTTTTTTCGTATCATTTCTCTCACTCCTCTTCTCTCTCTATGTGAGGTCACCGGAGTGGAATCAATGTCCGATTCAAAGGTGGTCGTCATGGTCGCCTCGGCCCCCCTCCCCTCCCCACTTTCCCCCCTTTTATGTCTCCCTGTCCGTTCCCATTTTGTCCCCACATGATTAAGCGGTTCAGTGCCCAAGGTGGTTCATCCATTGCTGTGCTTAAAGACAGGGTCATTAACACCAGCGAACTGAGACACTAGAGTCGTTAGCTGTCTGGGAAAAAAAAGGATATGAATGACTAGTGAAAGAAGCCAAATGTAATATTGGATTTTTAAAGCCGATGATGATGTAATATCCAAGGTTTTATATCACACCTTTAGAGTGACGAATCGAGGAGGTGTTGAAGTTGCGGCAAATTAAATGAAACACATTGTATGTAAATAAAAGACACAACAATGTATCAGGTAACAACAAGAGCTGACAGTAGGTTAGATGCTGATGATGCTGATGATGCTGATGATGATGATGATGATGATGATGATGATGATGATGATGATGATGATGATGATCAGATACAGCCCAGAGGACATAGAAAGCAGGGTTCTCAGCACTTCATTCTGATCAACAGGAGAAATGTAAACTATACACTGTACATGAGTAGTCATCAGTGCCCCGTGTGGAACTTTTCATGTTTTCATTTATTTTAAGGCCATACAAGACCAGCCATGTGTTTAACAAGGGGTCAGTTCACAAAAATTATATTTTTCCATTGAATTCCTGAAGCTGCCTGTTTGTTTGGTTTCTGAACTAAACCGCAGTCGGCCACAAGGGGATGATCAAGAGGATTTGGCTTCACTTTTGGGGAGCTGTCATGTCGTCAGTCTTTATATACGGTCCATGGTTCAAATTCACATGGAGCCAGTCAGCGTGGTAAACACAGCAGGCAAAAAGTGATGCAAGCTTTACTAACCGTTCCAAAGAAAGTATTGCAACTGAAATGGTGAGAGATGAGACAATATACACAAAGGGGGGATAATTAGCCGATGAGCCAAAGGTGACAGAAATCGGGTGGGAAATAAACCACAAAGGCAGGAAGTCAAACAGCCATGAACACATATAAGCTGTGTCTTAATTCAGGGGCAGCAACCTTCGTAGGCTGCATTTGAAGACTAATTGCGTCACAGTGAAGCAACTAGGCTCTCCCATTTCGAAAGGTCGGCACATGTTTCCTCCCTGAGAAACGAAGACTCCAATGGTGGATCCAGCTGTAGCTCTAGGCAACAACAATTAGGGGGCTGGTGACGCAGATCACGGAAAGCCTCTGTAGACCAGACCGTCTTATTTCGGTTCTGCCGTCGTAGTCTACGAGGCCCGAGAAGGAGGCGTTCTCGTGGGCCAGGTAGAAATGAGACACAGCTGTTGTAGGTGATTTCAAACTTAAACAGGAAACAACTTCAAAGAGTCCAAACAAGATGTCCTAGGTAACATATGTTCTAAATTCAGTGCAGGTTTTTAAAAATATGAGGGACAGTTAGTTGTATATACATAAATCGTGTAAAATTTAAATAAGGGTGGTAGGGTGGTGCAGCACGAAGGTTTCCGGTTCAAATCCAGGAACTCCAGCTTCCTACCACAGTCCAAAGACTGAAGACCGGGGTTCGGTCAGTTGGAGAATTTAAATTGACCTAAGGTTCGAGTGTGATTTCGAATGGTTGTTTGTCTCTATATGTTGACCCTGTGATAAGATAGCGACCTGTCCCAGTTGTACCCTGCCTCTCACCAAATGACACCTGGGATTGGCTCCAGTACTTCCCCTCGCAAACCTCAAAGTACAAGCGGTACTTATGGAAAATTAAGGCTATATCAGTGTGTACCTTGCACTGCAACGCAAGTTGAGAAGATAACATTTTTATAATTCTACGAATTCCTTGACGCAGGTTTTACAGCAGATTTTAAAGCTCGACAAATTTAGGCAGCCTGTCTCTCAGTTTCAATCTGCACCGTGAAACAAAATGGCAGATGTTGCAACAGAGGGGTCATCACTAGACATTTTTCCTGATCTCATTACATTGCCATGAAACATGAAAGGGGACAAAAAGTAGAAAGAATTGATGGAGAGGAGAGAAAAGAAGGATCATTAGAACAGAGATGAGAGGAATGTTACTGCTCATTTTTGAAAGGTCACCAGTCTCTGTTTCCGACAACGGCAAGTTCGATACCCGAAAAGGTGATAGTGACAGTTGGAGTACACTACAGGCCTATAGGTAACATAGGTAAGTGAGCCTTGACACTCTTTTGCAAAATCACTTGACAATCACTGAGCAGACACAGTGTTCACGCTCTGTGTGTGTAATCATCAGTGGACAGCTAGGACACACTTCTGTCTACAAGAAACTCACTCACCATCTCTCTCTCTCCAACACACACTCGCTTCACACTGCTCACCCTTGACAGCCAGTGAGAATATGAATTAAGTGTGAGGAGGAGAAGGAAGAACAGAGAAGATAAGTGAATGATAAAGGACAAGACTTTCTCTCCTCTATGTTTACCGTTGTAGTCGCGGTTGTAATACAATTTTCTGCATCACTGCCTCCTGGTGGACTGTAGGTGAAGCCATATGTTGTTCATATGTCAGCAGGCTGATTTGCCTAATCTCTGCCTGTTCTTCAGACTGTGGAGGAAATGCAGGCGAACAACGGTCTGCAGAAACCTTCTAGTTATTTGAGAATAGTTCCTGGGACTAAAACTTCCAGGTACTTTTGGTCAAAACGGGGGTTACATGTATTAAAGTTATGGTTGGTAAGTTATTTCTAAAACAGTAACTCCCATTTGTTGAAATCCTCTTCACGTCCCGATAGAAATCAATAAAGTTGTCAGAAAGAAAAACTGAAAGACTGTAATTTAAACCCCTATTCATGTCGTGATTCGGTCTGAATGCCATGATTGGCTGGCGTACCTGTCTGTCACTAACCGACCTGCCTGCCTGTACCCACCCCGCCTGTGTTCTCCCTGGGCATGACTGGAGTCTTCAGCCGTGGACACATAAACCGTTGAAGCAGAAAAGTCATCTTCTAGCAGTTTTCAGGCAGCGTGCATGTTTTGGGATCGTGGCTTTGACGAGAGGGCCGATGGGAGAGGGTGGGATGTATCACTTGCATATTGTAGCAAACTCTTGAAAGCTTTTCCAGGATTACCAACCCTGGATTTTATCCTGATAAAAGACACAAGAGGTGACGATTGTAATAAAGCTTGTAGAAATACTGTGGTCATCGTGGAAACTAACAGCACTGCACACTGGATGCAAACAACAATTTGCAGTGCCAAGGTCAGATGCTTTGTTAAAAAAGATAATATGACCATTGCTCGAGCCTACACCAGAACCTATTTAGTGGAAAAACGAAATTTTGAAATTTCAAATCAAATTAAAGATATCAGGGATTTTGTGTGTGATGACAAAAGATCGATAAAAAGGGATAAAAATGGGGAGGAGAAGCCAGAGGACAGTGACGAGCTGAAGTGTCTGGGGAGAATCGAAAAGGAGGATGGAGGACAGAGGAGAAAGAGGGAATAACAGGGGGAAGGAGACGGGTGGAGGAGCCGTCCTTTGTGGAGTGTGGAAAGGTCAATTAGACAGTTTACTAGCCGCCATGGAACAGAATTACATACCACACACACACACACGCACACACACACACACGCACATGCACACAACCCCAGCCAGACGCTCACTGAGTAGAGGTTTGGATTTCATTATCAGGCTGCCGGCTTGCCCATCAATTAGCACGGATAAGATTGTATCACCTTTCGCTGAGGGAATAGATCTGCAATCACACACACTGTCTCTCCGAGTCTGCCCTTGTTATAATACATTCACATTGTTTCAACAAATATTAAATCTTTTTTTTTCCCACTGGACCAAATATTATCATCTTAAATATTGAGGTACGGAGCAACATAAAAACCTTGCAGGGTCAATGGATTAAGTGGGCAATAGAGGACTTGAGGAAAGTACAACAGTGAACAGGGTCCAAGTGAGGAGATTAATGGTAGAATGGTGGCACAGGACAGGAGAGATGAAAGAGAGAAGAGAGGGATGAGAGGATGAGATGGGTTGGCTCCCATGGCAACCCTGTGTTGCCGAGGGACACACGCACGCACGTAGTCATGAATATTCATAGCAGTAAAATGGAAAGAGGCTCATACTATATTCGTGCCATTTTCAATAGAGCCTATTTCAATTAGAGGCCGGGAAATTCATTTCATATCAATTAATTTGATTTCAATAATACATATATGAAATTAGAGGAAGCAGAGGCAGAAAGAAAAACTGGAGAATGGAGATTTTGCGATAACACCAACAGGAATAGTTGGACATTTTGTGGAATATTTTGTTTTCATGTGGGAATTAAATGTGATAGGACAAGAGAAAATAACGTCACATTAATTCTGCAAAAAGATATCAAAGGAAAAAGGTTGTTAAATCTTTTTTTTAATCTTATTTTTTATGGATTAAGGAAACAACATGAAACCTTTTAATTAGTTTTGAAGAAATTAGCTCCAACTAGCTTCACATCTCTGTGAAGGAATTAAAACTGTTGTTGTTGTAATGCTCCTCTAAAGTGAGATAGCATTACGCTGGACTCACATGAATGTGTTGTGCTTGACGCTGGGCGCTCCCTACGCTTGGTGCCGGTGTGATTGGGGTTAGCCTAACCCTAACCCTAGGGACAACAACCACGGTTAATGCTTAGGACATACATGGGCGGCTTTAAGCTAACGTGCCATGCCATAGTTATCAATGCAATGCTAAATAGAAGTACACAGGAAATAAAATCCACAACCAGAGGAACACACACCAGGTTCACCAGCTTCCTCTGCGACCACTCTGCTTCTGTTGACATATGCAGTGCGAGCAACGCAACGCAATGGAACCCCGATGCAGTTTGGCAACTCATTACGTCATCCCAATTCAAGTGGATGAGTTCAGGTTGACACATCCAACGCATGCACGTTAGTCAAGTGCCACATCTTCCCATAGGCCGACAGATGTGTACTTCTATAAGTCCAAACTGAAACTAGTTGTTTTAGCTGGTTATCTCTCTTTCAGAAGGATTGAAGGACACACACACACACACACACACACACACACACACACACACACACACACACACACACACACACACACACACACACACACACACACACACACACACGTAACATACAAAAAGTGTGTGTTGCATTGGTTGCTCAGGGGGATGGACGTTTACCTTGTGCTAAAGGTTATATAAATCCCAGCAAGGGGGAGAGAGGTGCCTCAGATGACCTCGATGATCACACTGTAACACACTGTAACCAAAATTCACACCTGCAACACTCCCTTACAGTAAGGTAAACACACACACACACACACACATTTGTTGTGTTCTGTCTGATTAAAAAGTGTGAGCATGTGTGTTTTTTGTCACTTACTACACCATATAAGAACAATAGTAAAACTATCTTTGTTAACAAGCTGTTGAGTAAATGGAGACAAAACACCAAAATAATGCGAAAATCGTCAATAAACATGCTCCCCCCCACTGACCCTTTTACACACTTTGATATTCACATGCTGTTCTAACAGTGAAATTATATCCATCTAAGATTTGTAAGTTTTCTAAAGCACATCACAGAGCAAATGTGAGCATAAGTTAATATAGCAGTGTTAACTGTTAATCTGCCACATGTTGTTGTGTATGTAGCTCATGTACGTTTAGTTCAAGTCAAATCGGCTTTATTGTAATATGTACAGCTTATATAAACCCCAGATAGATGAAAATGGTCACAGTCAATGAACTCTCCTAACTACAACAACAGTGTAAAACTATGTCACTGTAGCAGAATCAATACAGGACCTACAGTAGAAACCATTATATAACCATTCAGGATATTATGTTGCTGATAATAAATCCAATCAATGCGTATACTATTGTTTATTTGTGCATCCAACTCATGCGTGCATCTTTTACAAGTCCTTGCTTGATAATGCAGATAATCGGAATAATCCAACATACTTTAATCCAACACTGTTTGTGAATCTGCATCACTGAATAAAAGAAAATCAACTTATTTTACAACAAAATCTGCCATGATGTTGGATTCAAGAGAGACTTAGCTTCTCGGGTTCAACCAGGACAGAGTCACGACCTGGCTCACAGGTGTGTCCAACTCATCATCTCCCTTCTTTTCCTGTTCAGGTGTAAAGGGTCATTCTGTCTATTTAATTTTTTCCTTACTGCTACAATGTTATGATGAAGGAATAACTGAGTGATCATGTAATTAATGTAGGAATAACTACTGAGTACTGAGTACTCATGTAATGATGTAGAAATAACTACTGACTACTGAGTACTCATGTAATTAATACAGGAATGTCTACTCTACTAATTTCATAATGTCACAATACTGAATACTGAATACTGATACAACAATGTAGTAATTACTACTGAGTACTGATACAATATAGTGGTATATGACTTGTGAGTAGGCCACGCGTGTAATGTAGTAATGACTACTTAGTACTTAAACCATGGTGTAGTAATGATTACTGCATATTTATACAATAATGAAGTAATGACTACTCAGTACTTATACAATATTGTAGTAATGACTAATGAGTACTGGTACAATAATGTAGAAAAGACAACTCAGTACTCATGTAATTAAGCAATGACTACTTAGTACTTATACAATAATGTAGTAATGACTTGTGAGTAAGCCACGCGTGTGATGTAGTGATAACTGCTTAGTACTTAAATCATAGTGTAGTAATGACTGCTGCATACTTATACAGTAATGTAGTTTATCTCTCTTCTTCTCCCTCTCTTTCTTTCTCCCTTTCTCCCTCCCTCTTTCCCTCTATCTTTCTAATTCCCGCTCTGTCTCTCTCTCTCTCTCTCTCTCTCTCTCTCTCTCTCTCTATCTCTCTCTCTCTCCCTCTCCTTCCTCTCTCCCTCCTTCTCTCCCTCTCTCCCTCTCTCCCTCCTTTTCTCCCTCTTTGTCTCTCCCTCCCTTCCCCTCTCTCTCTCACTCTCTCTCTCTCTGTCTCTCCCTCCTTCTCTCCTTCTCTCACTCTCACTCTCACTCTCACTCTCACTCTCACTCTCTCTCTCTCTATCCATCTATCTATCTTTCCCTCCCTCCTTCTCTCTCTCTCTCATTATCTTTTCCTCTCTTTCTATCTACCCTCCTTCTCTCCTTCTCTCTCTCTCTCTCTCCTTCATCTACCCTTCTCTCTCTCTCTCTCTCTCTCTCTCTCTCTCTCTCTCTCTCTCTCTCTCTCTCTCTCGCTCTGTAAGAGCGTTTTCTTTTTGTTTTGATTGACAGGCGACATTGTCGAATCAGCTGGTCGGCATCCACCTTTGAGCAGCAGCCCGTCCAATGGGCCCTCGGGGGCGGGGCCTCCATGCTAATGTGTTGGCAGGGGAGACGCAGCGGTTCATTCATCTTCTTCCTCAGAGGTGAGTTAACGCGAAGGTTATTTTACACGAGGGAGGAAACTGATTCTGGAGCCAAACGTCACGTTGACAGGAGCTGGGAGGAAAAGAAGAGGTTTTATTTTGTAGCCTAACAGGAGCTCATTCTCTTCCAAACATTACAAGGTAAGTGGAGGACATTGTTTATTTATTTGGAAACCAGCGTCATGTTAATGTGTGTAAGTGTTGGCAAACATTTGTCTAAAATAGCTTTACTTGCTCAAGTGATGAGACCGGAAGTCATGGGTTTTATTTTTATTGTGATGGGCTGAAATCCAAGGTGTTTTTTTCTGGAAGAGAACAGTGTCAGTGTTTAACATTTATTTATTCCTAGAAATGAGTAAAGTCGAGGTTTCACTTAGACTCTGCAGAGGAGTTAGTGGCTTCACTGACTTGCTCAAGGACACTCAGGGCTGCAGAGGCAATTGAACCTGGGATCATTGTTTCCTGTTGATATTAAAAGAGGCACATTGGTGAGCATATGGTGACAGGAAACACTTCCCCTACCACTACCAGTTTATTGTGCTGGTATGTGTCAAAGTATAATATGCTCTATATACTGTATGTCCGATGGATGATTAAACCGTTCAGAGTTAATGTCCTTTATTCTGTGGGAGAATAAGGGAACGTGCGTGTCGCACCGCCTCAACTGGACTCACATGCAGATAAATAAGCATGAATGAATGGATGGAAAATTGCCTGTTAATTGAAGCAGATGTTTGCTTCTGCATATTAATGAGAATGCAGTTGCAGGATCTGTGCATCTCCATCAAAAGTGTATTTTGCAGATTAAATTCTAAACTGTTTTGCCCCCAAAGTCTTGACTTGTTGAGCTGTGTGAGTAAAGCGGTTTCATTTTTATCAGTACTACCCAGTCCTCTGTGGATGACACCAGGACCTGCACAATCAATAGCACCAGCTTCCAGCGAGGGCTATGTGTGAACGAGTTGTCAGTACTGATGGCCCGTCATGTGGCTGTGCATCAAAGGGTCATATCAGATGTGTTACTGCATCATAGTAACTGACCGTGTGTGTGTGCGTGTGTGTCTGCATATTTGTATGCCTCACTGGGTCTGTATGTAATGTGGTGTTAATTGATTGTGTTCCTATACAGAACAAAGTCAGCAAAGCAGAGATGAATGGAAACTAAGACACACACACACACACCCCCATGACAGACAGCTGGTGACAGTGACGGCTCAGTTTGGTTCTGTAGCCCTTTGGCTGTCGGCCTTTAACTGAACCAGAGCAGGTCTTCAGTGCATGATGGGTAATAGAGCTGAAGGATATCACATTTTAGAGCTCAGTTGTTGTTTTTAAAGGTAAATATATGTCGTATATAAAAGTAGTAGAATACGGATCTGTCGATGCTGTATACAGCAATATGACTGATTGTAACCTGGGGTTTTAATTTTGCCCGAATATGGCTGGACAGTATGGACAAAAAATATATCAGGATAAAATAAGTGATATAAATCAATATTGATAATTATCACAATAATCATATTATAATTATAAATGATCATAAATGTCACATTATTATTTCTGTTTAGTGTAAAGACAGATTTTGAACTCTTCTTTATGAGCAGAGAATCACAAACGCTTGACAAACATTTTACATATCTGTTTGTAAGGATCTACAATTTCAGACCATTATATAGATATGTGTTACCCTCATGGTTAAATGCAATTTTATTGTTGTATTGCTCAGTCCTATGCCCAAAGCACTGACTTTAACTTTTAGCACAACCCACTCTTACACTCATAAGAGATTGTTTATAGTCAGGCAAGTCAAGAGTCAGGCTGTCTCAAGTGGTGCTGAGGCTTCAGTGAGGGAGCTATTGCAGTGGTTTGATTAGGACCTCTTTCCATACTAATCCTCTCCTTCAAAATGTACCAGAATATCCCCTCAAACCCATCACATAATTAATAGAATAGAATAGAATGTAGGTCTTTCTGTGTCGAGTATGTCATGCCCTGCGATACAATGGCGAGCTGCACAGGGTGTAACACATGTCAGCTTGGATTGGCTAATGTATTATAATATAATATAATATAATATAATATAATGTAATATGCCTGTAAATGCTTAACCAAACATTAGTTTCACCATATAAACTACAGGATTCTTCACATACTGTACAAAAGGTATTTGAGATTGAATTTTCATGAGATAGAAATATGCCTTCTGTTTATTTCCCTCAATTCTCAGTGTCACATACTGAAATAACTTTGATTTAATTGTTGTTAAGCAGTAGCTCATGTTTGTGTTTTGAAATTTGTATTAAAGCTATTGTTAGTTTATACTTGGCTCTCAGATTGTGCGTCTAATGTTGAGATCATAAATTGCAACGTCATGCCTCCATTCCAGCCTGGCTCCAACTCTTAAGTAGCCTCGGCAGAGTGATAACTCAAGAGCTACAATAAAATGTTTAAGTGTTCTCTTATTGATCCACACTTTAAGACTTTACATTAAAACAGGCTCCCATTTGTCTTTTCTTTTGTCATTATAAACCTGTACATTGTTACTGTGTATAATAATAACCCTCAGTAGCATTTACAAAATGGCTACTCAGCGCTATATATTGTTTAGCTTTAGTGCTGTGACAGCAATCCACCACAGACACGTGGGCACCGTTGGTTTCATCACATAGGATCAGACACAGGCCATTTCCTACAGATGCAGTAAGTTGATTACTTGGTCTTTGCAGTGATCTTAGACATAGACAGTCGCTCCTGGTTATTTACAGTAGAGAGAAGCTGCAGTTACACACAAAAGCTGAGTAACAAATCACTGAATGGGAAAACACATGACTGTAGGTTTGTAGGATCGTAGATGTAGATACGTACTTCCTCTACTCTGGAAATACCTATTGATTCCCATTCAGCTCCGAGCGACATGTTACGCTACAATTTCCTGTGTGTGAGTGTGTGTTGTTTGTTTTTCCAGCCCTAATCTTTAGTCCACTTTTCTGATGGCGGTAGATGAATGATCCTATGACACTCACAACCATCCTGCTCTCCTCTTCCTCTCTCTGCCTTTGTATCACTTACATTTTGTTGTTAGCCTGTGGGCAGGTGTACGAGGCATCTGTCTCATGCTTCACTGGCTCATTGTGCGCATCTGCTGTGCATGTGTGTTGCTGCATGTGTGTCTTTTGACTGATTGATTCATCCATTTCTGTCACATACTTTATAACCCTGGGATATTGATGTTGTAATACTATATATATATATATATATATATATATATATATATGTATGTGAGTGTGTGTCTGTGTGTGTGACACACTCTCTTGCTCCTGCTGATAATGGCTGTGCAACAATAAAGGAGTTTGGCGTAACTGGCGGATAAAGTCACAGTTATCCATATAGTACAATGGAAATGCAACACAACAGAAACATGATAATAAATATGCCAGTTCCTTTTTAAGATCATGTTTTTATCAGAGACATGTATAAGAGGGAGTATTCTGGTCACTTCTGGATTTCGAGAATCAAGACGTAACAAGGAAAAAGTGGTAAATTTACAAGAATCCAGTCATAATGTTATGAGAAAACGTAATAAATATATGAGAATAAAGCTGTAATATTACAGGAAAAAGATTTATTTACAATAAGGTCGTAATATTACAGGTCATTGTTTGACAAAAAATATCTGAATATTGCAAATATAAAGAAAAGAAAACTTTTTTTTAGAAAATAAGCAGCAAGAGGAACTTGACTCCCTCTCGATAAAATGTTTTTGAGCCAATCTCACTGTTTTTTGAGAAACTATGAGATCCCTTTGAATATCACACGGATGTAACCATGTGATGGCCTCACAGTCCTCGACCACTTCTAAATATTATGACTTTCATCTCAAATTCTCTGATGTTGTTTTCCCTTGCATGTGTCCTTGAAGGTGAAGGTGTATAACCATCTGTAGCTGAACTGTGCGGCACATGTTTTGTTATATAACATCCCTGAGTGGTTCAGTGGGAATGTGTGAATAGTCTCCCGCAGGTGTGCCTCAAAATGGTCCATAGGTATGAACCTGAGTGTGAACATGATGGTCTTTCTTTATATATATCCCCCGGTGAGGTGATAGATTGACAACCCGTTAAGGTATACCCCCGCCTCTGGCCCAGTGCATGCTGGGACAGGCTTCAGCCTCTTATGACCCTGAACAAGATAAGTGGGTAAAATAATACAGTCTACAACAGATAAACTAAAGCGTAGGCAAAAAATTACCAAGTCAAATCAGTGGTGTGTTTTCAGGCTCATCTGTTTGCTGTAGCTTTGTATATGTGCATATTTTGCTCTCTGTTCACTTTTTCTTATTTGAAATTTGAACACACACACACACTGACATGCATCCGATTGATTTTCACCTCATCAATCACAACATACCCTTCTGTACATGGTAGGCTAATAGATAATTGTGTAGTTGCCATACTATGCTTATTGCATAAGCTGAGAAGTTTGCCAGGAATGACCCCATTCGTGCCAGTGGATACGGAGAAGTGAAAAACAAGTCAGCGCCAAAGTTAGGTTGAAATCAAGGAGTGCTGCCAAAACAAAAACAAGACAAATACCTGGGGACGAAAAAGCAGAGCCATATACATAAAGAAGACTCAGACGAGGATGTCAGGAGAGTTCGTGATGATAACAGAGCAAACGCTGGCGGAATGAATACGTTACGTCATCAACCACCAGATCTTTCTTCTTTTTTTTCTATGATATTCCATGTTTACGGTATATTTAGAATTATGTTTTGTGATGGGTTGTTGCACCAATGTATCATGTGTTCTAAACCAAAGTTTTTCCTAGTTTTCCCGCATTTTTGCCTGAAAAACAATTGCCTTTTTCCTACTGATATTGATGATAGTCTGCTGCACCACCCCTCACCTGAATCCTCCAGAAGAGTCGTTGCTGTTGTGAATGCGTCTGAGCTGAGAATCTCCTGCTGCGTTGCTCGTGTGTGAAAGGAAACCTCTGGAGAAAGTCCGGACCCAATTCTCCGGAGTTTCCCCAGAGGTCTGAAAACAGCTTTACACTACTGTCAACATGCCTACACTACTCAACTGTCTGTGTGCCTGTGTGAGTGTAGGCTTATGGGAAATGGGCGTGTTTGTTCTCAAAAGTGTTTTCGTCTAATGCTGAAAAACACCTGAGCCTTGCATCCAAACAACTGTCCACCTTGGGTTTGTGTGTATGCGTGTGTGCTTCTGCCCGGGTTCAGAGATGTCGCTGGAATATTATTAGCAACATTTTACAAGGTTGTACAGGTCTGACAGTCTGCAGACAGAAACAGTAGTGGACATTAAGTGCAGCACTCAGACATGAGGCACCCAGATTTTAGTACGTGTAACAATCGTGGCGATAAATACAACACTGAGGTGAAGAAATGGGGGTTTTGGAGATATGGGAGGTAAAGTTTTGCAGAGAGGCAGACTCATAAGTTCACACGCACACAGCCGGTTTGTCCCCTGTGTTTCTCCCCAGGCTCGACATGCTGCCTGGTCTTAAATTAGAGTGAGTGCTGCACTGAGTTGAGCTGCGTTTCTATAGCGATGGATCCTGCGTGCTCCGGTCTCCAGAGGGATCTATGTCGATTAAAAAGATATGTAGATCACACTGATACGAGGCAACACCTCAGCTCCAACACCTTTCGCATGTCTGTAAGCACTTACATGCTCATGCAAATCCTATTCACTTTATGCTCACATGACTGTAACTGTTGGAGTCATGGATACCAACAGCATAAGGACATTTTGGATTCAAGTGTTGATTGCTGATAATTTTTGTTTACATTTTGCCAAAAAATCTAATCCAAGTCCTCCATTTCCTGTTCCTCCGACGACTGCCACCACTACTTTTAACTAAGTATGTTTTCACACCTGACCACACCTGACCACACCTGACCAGGTCTCAGCTGGACCAAGGTCTCAGCTAAACTTCATGTCTTTGTTGTTTACATTTGATCAGGTTAGTGTTGGTTTCACATTGCATTTTGTATGACATAAGTACGTCTTGTCATCATAGACTACGTGGGCTGTGTCTATCGATAGTTGACATTAATTGGTCTGTTGACGGGCATGAATCGGTTTTCTGCGTGTTGTCAATTTGATGGACTGAACTATCCAAAAGATGTTCCCAACTGCAAACGAAAACAAATCTGGATTCAGTTTGAAATCTCCGAAGGTGGGAATTAAAAAGGTAGGTGTGAAAGCGCCTTAACACTACTGCTACTGAGCCCCTACCACTAAAGTAGATCTCCTCCCTCTCGTCCTCCTGTTCTGACTACTACCTACTTCCACAAGTTAGGGCTGGACAACATGTTTGAAATCAATATTATCACCTTATGGAATAAATGAATGGTGATGATAAGATTTTTTTTTCTGTTGAATGGTGCACATTGTAGTAGTGTACATTTTATGAACATTCAATGGAAAATCTAATCGCCCAAATAACCAAATGGGATGATACTGGTTCATTTCAAGGTGTTTGACAGGTCTTGAATATATATATTTTTTGAATTTGACCAGGTCAAATGATATATTGAATCAATGTAACAATAAATATCTAGTCAAACATGGGGCATCATGTGGGATGAGGAAGCCTGCCCAACCCACGGCACACTGATGTATCAGCAAGCCAAACGGTCTGGTCCAGTTGGCAGATGGACGGTTTCGATTCGCCAAAAGCATCATCCTTTGCCGGATGGCTGTTTGGCAGTGAGCCAGGGCAATTGTTGTCAAGACAACGTATTGTTCCATTTTACTTTTGTTGGTTGGGTGAGTTGCAATGACGACCTGTCAGAGTGCAGTTTATCACTCGCATATCAATATGTCTGCTGTCCGCTTCTCCACAGATGTGTCCATCTTTCTACTGTATAGTGTAATCTTACTCTCTGTAACACACTCACACACACACACACACGCACACACACACACACACACACACACACACACACACACACACACACACACACACACACACAAACGTCACAGTGTAGTTCATGGTGCCGGCTGGTATTGGACTGGTTTCCTATTGATTGTTCCCCGCATTGTACATTTCCATTCTCACAACGGTTATTGCCACTGCAAACACACAACACACATCAATGCGCACATGCACCCACACAGGAAATGGATACTGAGGCCTAGCCTCCCGTTTTTGCTCTCTTTCCAACTCAATTACAGCTTTTGCCAGCTAATCATTTTTATTCACGGGGACACCGGCACATTTCCCCCTCCGGGCTACGTTCAGTTAAAGCCTGAGTGCATCATGACTGTGGAAGCCCACTGCTTTCCAACCCAGTTTTCTTCCTTGTGTACACTTGTGCTGTGAGGGCCCAGAAAGAGGGAACAATGTTTTTAAGAGAAGTGATAAAGTATAACTGGTGTGATCTGAGGTCAGATCATATCCTGTTTCCACAACTAAATTGGTGCGACAAAGAATTATACCAAGATAAGAATTTTCTGTTGATATAGATAATTATCAAGATCAATGTCACCTTCTTATTTCTTTTAAGTTTAAAACTTTTTTTTCCCCTGAGTGAAGGTTGAGGTTTTAAACTATTCTTTATGGGCAGAGACACCTGCTGAACAGCAACACATTTTGATAAAATATTTCTATTACTATTAATGAAAAATATTGCGATTGATGAAAATTATATTGCGATAATTGATATTGTTGTATTGCCCAGTCGCACCCACAAAGAGCAACCACTCCTTTAATGGGGAAGAAACCTCGAGCAGGACTGGACTCGGTGTGGGTGGTCGTCTGCAGCTACCATTCGGGGTGAGAGGTAAGAAATGGGGAAGAAAAGAGGTGAGGGAAAGGGAAGGGAGAGTGGAGAGTATAGTATTAATATTATATAGTTTACAGTAGTCAGACTGAATGAAGCTAATTCTTAATAGTTGCATTAAAACTAATAATTTAGCACAAAAGGTGGTACTGCACCTAAGGGGGGTCAGTATTTTTCTGTTTATTATCCACTAAAGTGCTTCATTAAATAACTGTAGAAAGTTACAACCTAATTATCTTTATATTATTGTGCTAACGACCCCTCCTTTACTTGTGGCCAACATGTCCTCTACGTTAAACAACGAAACGTGTTGTCCGTCCACGACCTCTACATTGACACAGTGAAGTGTTTTCAGCAGGATGACGTCATCTGCCTGTGCCTTTCAAAGCTGTTACAAATCTTAGTTACCTTCAGCAAGGTGGTGATGTTTTCATTGCTGTGTGGTGGCCTGTGTCCGTCTCTCTCTGAGCACCCCTCTATTTACAAATAAGGCTCGGCTATAGTTTGGTCAGGTTTCGGCACAAAAACATCTAGATAAGGGAACAATTAACAGTTTGGGTTGAAAAATTTGCTTCAAAAACGTTTGGCATCCTGGTGACAGTAAATCTAAATGTTGAGTAAATGTGAATCTAACACATATAACAGAAACTTTTTCAGACACACTTATTGTTTCACTAGCCACTCGATCCAAGGACTCACAACTACAAACCTGATCCTCTTAAATATTCAAATGAAGGGTTGGGTATAGTTAGTTTTTTTTTCGATACTGGTGCTAAATTGAAAATGGTACCAGTGCCTGAATGGTGCCAGAACCAATGCACATTTCTTAAAAACAATCACAAAACAGTCAATGATAAGAAGGGCTTTGTTATTTCAGTACTCAACCCTATTGCGATGACATAAATGAAAGTTTAACTGGGAAGAAGACACCTGAACTGTGAAGTAACGCAAGCCTCTGGAGAGACAAAATCATTCTCTTGGATTTGTTGGATCAACTATTACACTATTCTCTACAGTGGTATAACAGAGCTGTTGCTTAGTTCCAGAACTGTCACCTAACCAGATCGTTTTTCAGATTCACACTGATTTTCATTCATATATGTAGCAGAAGCTCTGTATTAGCATCCCCTGACTTCTTCCTTTGCTCCCTTCCTAATGACTATGGCCATAGGGAGCTGTCTCACTTGAACATACACGTTGTTGCTGTCTTTCTTCTTGGGAGGACACTCTCCAACAGCTAATACATTTAAGTGATTTGAACTCACTCAGAAGAACCACTGCTGCTGAATTACAGCACTTGTGTTATCCAACAGTGGGAAGGTCCTTGAGTTTGAGAAAACAGTCGTGAAAATGTAAGCTTTAATAATACTGACTCTGGCACGCAAACATGTTGGCGTGTCCAATCAGCTAGATCACCATCAAACTGGACTGGAACACACATACACACAGTGACACGCCGCACTCACAGTCTCCCACGCGTTTACAACTCAGATTAGACTTCGTGTTTCCTATCAGTCTGACAGCTGGAATGAACATGCGTTAAGGCCCCTTCAGACTCGGTGAGATACGCGTCTTTCTCTATTGAACGCCTGCTGGGACAATTTTCTACAAGCCCTGCTTATCTGCCTGCTGCCTCCCATTTCTCTCCGTCCTTCCATCTTCATTTCCTTTTCACTCCGAGTCTAGTATCTCCCTGTCTATTTGTCTTCTCCCTCAGAGGTGTGAATCCAGATTGAGTCATCCTTCCCTCTCGTATTTTTTTTCCACTCAGAGCATCTCTCATCTTTCCTCGCTGTGTCTTTTCCCCTCCTTTAAACGTTGTCGTGCCACTTCATGATTGTTTTGATATGTGCAGGAATGTACGAGACAACCCGTGTGTGATGGAACTAATATGTCCTTGATGTCCCATGTGGAAACTGGCATGTTTGTGTGTCTATGTTATGTTGTGTCTGCTTTGTGTTGTCGTGAACAGATTGTTAATGATGTCAGTGTGCACAGTGACAGCCTGTTGCCGGGCCAATTGATCCCCTTTGGTGGGATTTGCAGAGCAGGCGTTTGAGGGCTGTATGTTTTAGGCAAATTGCAGCATTTAAGATTAAGATTTAAGATTTATGTTCGCCCCAGAGGGCTTGGAATGAGCAGTGTGACTTTGACTGTGTGTCATTGTTAGTAGTGAGCATAAAGGGCTCCCTCCTGGGATTTGTTCCTTTCACAGGTTCTTATGGGCTTAGGACGCTAAGACTTAAATTGGCATTTTTGAGTTAAAGATAGCGAACATCCAGTATTCAAAATGATCGCAGACCCATTGACAACTTGGGAGCAGTGAAACAATCTATAAACAAAACACTAACATCATTATCATATAAAGTTGATAATATATATGCTGTCTAGCGCAAGTAGCGTGCTATGTGATCCAGCAGAGGGGGTGTTCACTATCAGCTTGACCTATTGCATGCTTCTTGGCCCATCAGTAAACTAAGTCAGTAATGTTACGTTGTTTTGCTTCGAAAACGGAGGGCGGTAGCAAGCAAAGGCATCCTGAGCCGACAATCACGACGTCACAATTATCTGAGAAGCAGTGTGTGGAAGTGTTGTAATCGCAAAGTAATGACCAAAGATAAGGCTGTTTGTCGACTTTGTGCAAAGCAGCTTGCAGACTCTTATAGGACAACAAATCTGTCAGCTCACTTGATAGCTTTCCTCCCAAGTGAGGCAGCGGAGGAGGCACAATAGACAATTGGACCAACAACAACCATATCTGACAGTGCAATCCAAATCCATTCAAATATATTGTAAAGTTAAATCCATTCAATATAATCTTTTTGGAGAAGTGACAGCCCTTA
Organism: Hippoglossus stenolepis; assembly: GCF_022539355.2. Taxonomy (NCBI): domain Eukaryota; kingdom Metazoa; phylum Chordata; class Actinopteri; order Pleuronectiformes; family Pleuronectidae; genus Hippoglossus; species Hippoglossus stenolepis. The sequence goes on along the minus strand of NC_061499.1, from coordinate 17,592,257 downwards.
AATTATCCCAACTATCTTTTTCTGCATGTTCTGTAACATATACAGCAATACCTATTTATCTGTGAGAGGCTAAAGGCTTCCAATACACGCATAGCCTAATTTGACATACATGTCCATCCACATATATGTGCACGTGCACTCAGATAAGCATCACCTTCACCGAAGCAGCCATAATAAGACAATGTCATAGCTCTTTGACTCCCCAGAGATTTGATTTATTTGCTCTGAAAGGCAGCATAATCCCAGACTGAGAAACAGCCAGCGTTACCTCCAGATTACCTCCAACACCTGAACACTCTCCCACAGCAGATTTCTGCCTCAGTAAAATGAGCCGGCAGAGATGTGCGCACCTGACGTGAAGACACGGTGTGACCTGGGGACAATTAGAATGAACCCACAGGTTCCCTGACTTGTCAGTGTGAACTGTGTCTCTTTTGATTCTCTCAGATGGGATAAGTTTCCAATGTGTTTGCTCGCATGGCTGGTCGCGCCTCTTGCTATCTTCAACAGGAAACTCTATTATCTGCTACATTTACTTCTCTAATAGAGGGATACGATCTCATCTGCCTCAGTCAGTGGCAAGAAACAAAGTTAGAAGTGTGTGTGTGTGTGTGTGTGTGTGTGTGTGTGTGTGTGTGTGTGTGTGTGTGTGTGTGTGTGTGTGTGTGTGTGTGTGTGTGTGTGTGTGGTGGAGCTCAGGAGGGTTTCAGCCAAAATAAGCTCACAGTTTGGTGCACATGAGGTGTGTGTGCCTCTCTTGATGCAATGAATGATTTATAGAGCGACCTGAGTGAATGTCGTCAGTGATTTGGAGATATGGTTAAATATTCATTCCAAGTGTCTGCTGCTTAAGGCAGAATCAAACACATTTAAGGTTCTACACAATAAATTGTGTTATTATTATTGTTACAACATATAGAAACCGTAATATATAAAGAAATACTTTGTCTTTCTTGATGGTATTGAAATGGGCACGATTTCTGTTTTAAATACCAAAGCATAAGCCAATATGGGCTTATTACTGCCCAACCCTCTGCTTTTATGAATGACTCATGCTGGTTTGTATTAGAAAAACATGGTAAAAGTCAAAGCTTTTCTCCTGCAGCTACTGAAAAAAGACAAAGTTGTTTGAATTGCACAGTTCCAACAGGACTGCAGTGAACTCCCAGCTGAGTCATTCACTTTCTTAAAGCAGTGACCGTTTCATTGCACCTTTATTATGTGCCATCTATTTTACAGGCACATTTTCTCTTCATTTTCCTCTTTAACTGTGTTATTTCTCTCCTCCTATTTAAAACTGAGATGAGGGAATCATTCATTTTAGTGCTGCAGCTTCATAAAATCACAGGTAACCTTTTCTCCCACAGTGCCTCCCACATGTCACGGAAAGTCCAAAATATTTTGTGCGACTCTCCGTGACTTGGGTTTTTCGCTGCCTCTTTCCACATGACTCGCTTCGCCATAAAGCAGGACAGGGTGTTATTTCAGCCACTGCCCCGCACACGGCACGCTCATTCCTCAATTCAGAGGAGGATTTGTAGACGCTTAGCTCGGCTGCATCGGCTGTGTCCCGGTGTCAAAGTGCGAACGCTGTCAGGCAGGGCTGTGAGTCAGCGGTGGCGTCATGAAGGCACTGCAGTGCTCCCCAGCTGTGTGTGTGTGGTGAGGAGTCAGTTTATGGCCAATATAGCAGCAAATCACAGGCTCGCATTCACACAAGGTGATTAAAGAGGTAGAATATTATGAGTTGCTATGGAAATCGAAAGACCTTTGGTATCATATGTCGGCAAATCATGTGCACCTCTGAAACAATCCATTTCAACCAATCATTTTAACAGATGATTCCGTGGATGAACTTTACCCTTATAGAGTGATGCGGGCACTTTTCCATTTTTAAAAGTTTTGACACACATAGCCATATCAAGACTAGAATGGCACTCAGTAAAGTGCGTACCTCCACTACCAGTCCTCTTGATTTCCCAATCAAGCTGCACTAAATCGCATACTCATAGATATCAGTTCCCTAAACATGGCTGCTCTTTTCATCAATAGCCTTGCATTATTCCCTAGGAAATCTATGACAATATCAAAACACGTCCTTATTATAAGTATCAGGATTATGTAAGAAAGAATTCTGAAGAAATGTCCTCTTGTGTATGGGTGAATTGTTCGATAGTGGTTGACTGTGAGGATATTGTTGGCTATATCTGTGTGATATTCAAAGGAGTTTCATATTTTCTCAAGAAGCAATGAGATTTGTTCAAGATTTTGGATCCAGGAGTAAAACTCTGGTGAGCACTGGTTCTCCATGGTGGTTATTTGCTAGATGGTGGTTACTTGTGTCGGGAAGAATCCAGGTTTTACTCTGCGTGTATGTCCTGTGCTGACACAACCGCACAGGGGAATTAGAGCTGCGGCTGTTGTTTTGTCTCTCACCTGCTCATCTTCACGCTCACCCTGTCTCTCTCTCTCTCCCTCTCTCTCTCTGCCCCCCTCCCCAGAGAGGTGAATTCGTCATGGGTAAACACAACAGTAAGCTGGCTCCGGAGGTCCTGGACGACCTGACCAAGAGCACGGAATTCAACGAGGTAGAGCTCAAGCAGTGGTACAAAGGCTTCCTCAAGGACTGTCCCTCTGGCATCCTCAACCTGGAGGAGTTTCAGCAGCTCTATGTGAAGGTGAGGCTGAGGTGGAGGGCAGGAAATCATGGCAGGAAATCATGGCAGTTTATGACTTAGTTATTCAGTTTCTTTACAACTGGATAATACTGTTTTTCATTCCCTGCTCTACCTACGTGCTCTGTTTTTTTCCTGTAGTTATTGTGAAATGAAACAAAATGACTCATAACATTGTCTGGTTAGATAGAAAGCTGATGTTACTGTTGCTCTGGGGCATTCAGAGGAGCTAGAGCCTACAACACTGGCAGCTGTTGTTCTATGAAACTCTGACATTAATATTCTGGAGATTTTACGGTGGACAGATTTTTCATGGATGCACAATGGTTAAAGATGTTTTTAAATGAGTTATGAATATGGTCTCTCATTCATAGCTAAAGGGCTCAGAAGACATCTGTTTTTTCTGCTCTGACAATGGTGATATTAAGTTAGTGTAATACATTTTCCATAAACACACTTACAACGTACTTCAGAGTAAATAAATTATAAATGAATGAAAACTGTCTTCCATCAGTTAGTTTGCACTGACATGATCTCAAGCAACTGACACTACAGCGCCCCACCTCTCCAAAATGATTGCCGCTATACTTCAGGATTGTGGTGGACGCACATTGCAGGTTCACTTTACAGGTTAGCAATAAACACAGTTTATGAAACAAGTATTTAAACACGTTAAAAAAAAAGTCCAACATTTCGCGCATACGCAGTAAAACACCAGACAAGACGTGAGGCGCACAGAACATATCAGATGTGTCAATGTGACACTCTAATCTGTTAACACGGACGCTGAGATGTTGTATTTTTCTTAAAAGTTCAATAAATGCATGATTCCAAAGTCACTATATTACAATATTACTATATACAATTATGATTTTTGCCATAATTGAGCAGCCATAATACATAACATATTTTTATTCAAATGATACATTGTGAAATAGAATAATAATACACTGAAGGGCGATTGAAGCATGCGTACCACTTACGTCTTATTTCACCATGTTAAGGAAAGTGACAAAGAATTCCTGGCTCCTCCTTTCTATTCTGATCCACTCCAAAATAAAATGTGTTCTTTGTTGGTCCATGCTCCACTCCTCCACCGTGTGTGTGTGTGTGTGTGTGTGTGTGTGTGTGTGTGTGTGTGTGTGTGTGTTATATATAAAACAGCACAAGCATACTAGGACTTTCAATAAATTTGTACTGCCCTTTTCAAGCATGGTATAATAGCACATCACACTGCTGCAAATGTTATATTAAGATTAATTAAATGATGTCTATAATAAGATTATGTGAAGTCTGTGATGAATAGCGTTTTCCCTTTTCACCAACATTTAGGAGGAGCTGCACAATTCAACAGACACGCCATTTATGTTGCCTTGTTTTTGTCATTTTCCACACTCCAGTTTTTCCCATACGGCGACGCCTCCAAGTTCGCCCAGCATGCGTTTCGGACGTTTGACAAGAACGGTGATGGGACCATTGACTTCAGGGAGTTCATTTGTGCCCTGTCCATCACCTCCAGAGGCAGCTTCGAGCAGAAACTCAACTGGGCCTTCAACATGTATGATCTGGACGGGGATGGAAAGATCACACGCATGGAGATGCTTGAGATCATAGAGGTGTGTTTGTGCCTTATTTAGGAAGGAATCCTCTCTGATAGTTAAAGATGTTCAGACAAAGCCCATCAGTTTTGTTTTCCCTTTCCCTACCTCTGCAGGCCATCTACAAGATGGTGGGCACGGTGATCATGATGCGCATGAACGAGGACGGGCTGACTCCTCAGCAGCGCGTCGACAAAATCTTCTCCAAGATGGACAAAGACCACAATGATGAGATCAGCCTGGAAGAGTTCAAAGAGGCCGCCAAGTCTGACCCCTCCATCGTCCTACTGCTGCAGTGTGACATGCAGAAGTAGAGAGGGATGGGTGGAGATGCAGAGGGAGGGAAGGGACGGGGAAAGGGTTGAACTGAAACAGGGATATGAGAACAGAGAGGTAGGAGAAGAAAAGGGGGATGCAGCTGAGGTAGGAGGAGGAGGAGGAGGAGGAGGAGAGAGGTAGGGAAGATTTTTTTTGTGAGGCAGCGATGACAAGGAATGAGCCATATTTGGAACATAATGAACTGCTGATTGATGCCATTCTTTTCTTCCAACCCATCCCACTGTGCAGTACACTCCTGCAGGAGAGATTTACAGAGGAAATATATAGAGGTGCCACTTTCCCACTGTCAGGCCCCCTGCTCCGCATGTGAGATTACAAGGCTGTGAGGTGGCTCGAGTGCAAATGTCAGCTATCTAACAGTTACTACTACACAATACTCTTAATTTTTTAATTCGTCTTCTTTTTACTTGGGAAATAACACAAGGTGTGCTGCCCTTTCCAGGATCTCTTCATTATGAGACTTCATGAAATGCCTTATTTCAGTTGTCATGAGTCTGCACCTGTTGCCTGGCAACCTCACAGTGATAAATGACGACGATTTAAGAAAACCATTGCTCCTGGCAAAGAAATAACAACTGGTAAAAGTGCAGCTTCTTGATTTGTCCGATTCTTTTTACACCTTTGGACTGAACCAGGCTAGCAGCACCGATGACAACATTAGGGTGGTGATATACGTATAATGTTATTAGCAACCAAAAAAGAATATTTCCCTAAAATGTCATTGAATGTAAGTTCTGCCAACCAGAATGCCAATTTCTAATCACACATGTGCTGCGGGATATTCTGAAAAAAAGAATAGCATCAAATCAACAAAGAGCCTGTTTGGTCCTTATAGAGCGACAAGAGAGAAACAAATGTGTTGATACACAGAAAATTATTTAAATGAACAATCACATTAGATGTGTGTGGGTTAGTCTGTCGTGAGCTGTGTCTCAATTCAGGGGCCACATCCTTCAGAGGCTGCACAGAGTGAAGAGTGAAGAGTGAAGAGTGAAGAGTGAAGAGTGAAGAGTGCATCACAGTGGCACGACTAGGCTAAAACCCCCCAAAGGAGGAGCTCTTCAGAGGCCGGGTAGCCCTTGAATTTAAACACAATTATAGTGTCTATAACACCATGAATGTGTGCATGTATGAATGTGAGAATATGTTACAATCAAAATACACTTGCCCACAGATCAAAGTCAGATCACACTGCCCCACTCCCCGTGTGTGTTTTTGTGTGTGCAGTCGCATTTCTTATTACCTCAACGGCAAAATCCACCACCAGTTACATGACACTTTCAGAGAGCGTTTCTGATGGATTACAAAGCAGCGTCCAGATGCTTTACACTCCACGTACGAGGCAGGTGATGAATGTGTCAGACGACTGCCTCCAGCCGAACGGTTACGCATGCTGATGTGTTGGTCAGGGGCTTCTAGCTGCGTCTACAGCTTTTTCCACATATGCTAACAAAATCAATATCTTATCGAAATGATTACGCATTTCATTCAAGGGACATGTAATTAGGTTAGAATAAAGCCCTGTACCTGACATAATGTAATCTGGATGGTCCATGCTCCCTGCATGGCTCTCCTTATGGTTTTGTTAGGTAACGTTTGTACTATAGTTTCTTTCGCATTCTTCAAATGATATATGTACTGTTTGCAGAATAATGCAGTTTTGCCAGTGCCTATTCTATTTATTTTAAGGTCAGAATTTTTCTAATTACTGGCTCACTAAAGATGCACATGCACTGAACTCCTTAGATCCTCCATATTTTCTCCCTGGAGGAGTTGCATGTGTAAACACAAATGTTTCACATACAAATGTTTGGCCCCCTAGTCTTAAATCAGGAGAAAATCCTGAGAATCCAGCAGGGAATCCCCTGGTGGATTCACCACAAGCGAGTACGGGGGGTTTGATGACGAGTCTAACACGCGACTGACGCAATAATGAAAAAAGCTAAACGAAAACAAATACCTCCCTGTGAAAAAGCGGTGACACACACACAGAAGACAGTGATGAAGATGTCAAAGAGAGTTTGTGGTGATAAGAGCTGACAACGGCGCCGGGCTGCTGTAGACATGATCACTTGATCTCCGCAGTGGAATGAATACGTCACTTCCTGCCCCTGCCTGCTGCAACCGGCTGCTCCACCACCAATGGCTGAAGCTACAATCCATGATTAAGGTTGGAAAGTAGCTTCCTTAGATATCTATACATTTATCAAAAGTTTAGTATTTAGCAAAATCTAAGCTAAAGGATGTGTTGTCCTTTTAAAGTAAGTTTGAATTGCAGACCTGAACTAACTAGAGATTGTGTCGGCAGTAGAACCAGATATAGGTAAAACACACAGAGTAAAATGAGATGTGGTTTTGCCTCAATAAGACCAGCAATTACAGCAACTAAAACCGTGTGGAGAGGGGCGATAATCGGGACTGTAATTACTGGCCCTATGACAGAAACAGTATTTCTCAGAAAGGCCAAAGCTGCCTCCATAAAAAACTAAAATAACCGTCTCTTCCTCTCCCACAGTCCTGCTCTTCCCCCTTTTGTCTTCCTCCTCTTTAAATGTCAGAGAGGAAGCGCTTTGATAATAGGTGAAGGGAGAGGAACTTTGCTGAACTCAGCTCAGATCTAAAATCAATTCGAAAAAGAGCAAAAGGTTGAAGAGGAAGCTTGTTGTGTGTGTGTGTGTGTGTGTGTGTGTGTGTGTGGTCACCTGTTTGTGCCTGTGAAGGAAAGATGACAACTTAAGTACCTTGACCTCAAATGTCATAAATTCCCAGCCTGTAGATTATAATTACAACCTCTATGTAGTCAAGTGGATCAGCCTAAGAAATGCAGGGGAACAAATTGACACAAGATTTGACTTAATGCATAAAATATTGTCCAATATAATTTAAAAACAAGTGACTGGTCCTATTTAACGTCCCTTGTTTATGTTAACCCAAATCCAGAAGTGGCGGAATGATCACTCTGATTATAAAATTAAGCGCTGGACAATCTTTAGTCTAATCTGAGTTCTGTGTTGTGCCCTCTACTGGAACTCTCCAGTAACACCGGTAGGTCCATGACGCAGCCGGTTGCCCCAGTGTACGTGTGGTTGAACAGAAGCCCTTACTGGCCACAGACCATTGTGGGGTTCTTTTGTGGGTGCGTTAGCTGTCTCATCAAGCATTTGACTTCTCTCCTGTCAGTGAATCAGATTTATCTCCTCCTCCTCACTCAGCCAATGAGAGCCCTCGCTTCCTAAAGCTACAGAAGGAGGCCCCATTTGTTTGATAATGTAACGATAAAACTACATGTACATTGTAATACAACTGTAATCGTATTTATGAATATAAACTAATATAAGATGTAAATGTACCACTAGCTTAGACCTAATTTCATATGACGACTACTGTGTGCGTGTGTGTGTGTGCGTGCGCACTTGAGAGAGAGTGACAGAGTGAGTCTGACTAACTGTGAGTGCTTGTGAAAGCTCAGTGTGTGTGTGTGTGTGTGTGAGACACTTTTGTGAGTGCTCACATGTGTTTTGTATTTGTATCATTTGTGTGACAAGAGATGCCTCAGTCTGGTTGAACTTTGTAAAGATTTGGGTGGAAACCCTCACACTGAAGTATTATTACTCACACCTACACTTGCTTTTGTGGTCCGCTGGTACACATGTGGCTCTTGTTGCTTTGTTTGCTGTAGCAGTTTTAACAAGTAACCGTCACAGGCAGACGTCAGAGTTGACAGGTCAATAGGCAGCGGGGGGAATAGAATGTCATTTGAACTATTATACAGCCGTCCTTTGTTTACATGTGATGAACACGTCTGAAGATCAAGACTAGCAACATGATATGATATGAACCACTTAACCCTTGTGCATCCTTTTGGACATTTCTTTCTTTTCACTTTTTCTTTATCATGTTTGCTTTGTTAATACATTTGTGTCTATGTGGACACAAGACAGTCACCCTCAGGAAAATGATCCAATCAAATTTGTTGATCCTTCTGCCAATTATAGAATCGAATTTACTGGTGTCCACTCGGGTTATTGATGCTCTATTATTTTGTATCACTCTAGGCCAAAAGGAAATATGTATTTGCTACTAACAGATGTTTCTAATTCGGTGTGTTTACCTCTTCCGCAAAAAACGTTCCCTTTTAAAGGTTATTGTAACTAAGTAATAGAACAGCACGAGTATGAATACAGTGAGGATGTAAAGATGGAGTCGTACGCAGGTTTTCTTCTCTCCAACAAACTCCATGTGTTTCTGATCCCATGTCTATATGAGCTGAGAGCAAGTGGATCTGATGACACTACTTAAGATGATTTGACAAAATATTTGCCGTTAGCATTTAGCATATGGGAGCTGAATCATAAAAACTGGGATTTGAGTGTAAGTTTGGTAAAAGGATGCACAAGGGTTATACAGGCTGTATGCAACCTCACCATCTTAGCTTTCTCGTAACAAATTCAAAAAGTGGAAAATGTTTTCTACTACACATCAAGTTTTCCTCTATCACTAATTCCCATCCTTTAGCACTTGGCTAATAAGTGTAAATGTGGCACAAATGCAGATCTTCGTAACTGAGACAAATGAGTCAAGAAGCTAAACTTAACCCGAAATGAAATTGCTTTTATGGAAAATGTGTAAAGCTGAAATTATAAAGTGAAGAGATAAAAAACAAAAGAGACAACTGTTTTATACAGCATTTAGAACTATTGGAATGAACTGCAAAAATGAATCTTTCTTTTAAAAGTTCAGAGTTTAAATTTACTGACTTAGGTCAGTGATTAGCCAGTGAAAATAGTAGAGCTACAAGGATGCAGAAAGAAAGACATATTGGACATATTTTTGTCCCCCATGTGTTTTGCTGTCTCTTCACTACCATGTATAATGGTCATTGTCTTGTTCAGGCTTCAGCCGACGTCGGGCGATGTGCTGCAAAACAGCTTTGATTAGAACAGATTGGTTCACAAAGTGGCTTCACAATGTTTTGATCTCCCTTCTCCTCCGCTCATTAGCTTTCTGTCCATCTTCATCAGCTTTGACTTTCCTATCCAAGTCACAAAAGTGTTTTTGTTTTGATTGTTTTCACATCTGTTGGGTTTTTTTCATGTAGAATCCAACTCAACAACATTGACTCTGCAGATGTAATGTGCCAAAGATGGGGTTGTGTTGCGTTAGAAAAGCTGAAGTGTGTTGTTGCTTTGGTTGTATCAGGTGCAGTTAGACATGTTGTGTGTCTGCATTGATCACATATGATGCAGCTCATCAGTCCTCAGAGAGATCGGGACAGACGCTCTGAGCTGTTTGACGTTAACATGAACACGGATATTGTACCTTTTTTTTGACAGGGGACCATTTGTGCTCAGTTGTGCAATAGAATTTCATCATTCAACATTTCTCTATGACGTTGATGTAAATGTCTTTTGGTCGGATGATTTTGCGTTGGTTTTCTTTTCATTTTCAATATTGTCACTGTAGGCGTCTAGAACAAAGACAATGTAATTATTTTTGTTACATAGAATAAAACACATAAATGTCAAGAGAAAGTGTATTGTGTGTCCTCCGGTATTTTCACACACACGCGCGCACGCACCCACACACACACACACACACTGTTAGCTAAGAGCATGAGTCACTATCCAGCAATGACGTCACACTGCTGCAGTGACGTCACCGCTCATGCTGTTCTCATGGTAACCACCCCGAGGCTACAAGACAGGGAGGACATAAACACACACTATACGCTTGCACACCTACGTTATGACACATTTTCATACACGCACACACTTCACAGTAAAATTTAATGACTGCGGAAATTAATTTTCCCTCTGGTATCTGCGGACACACACTCACTCAGCTGGACAGAGAAATTGTTCAACACAATGACTCATGCAGCCTTGACTACAGGAATCATAACAAACATTTACTTTGAGCCATTTTCTTCGCATGAAAAATGCAAAATGCTGCATCTACATTTGGTGTGGAACCATACAGCCTGGGGCCTTGTTCAGTACCAGACCTCTGGATCATCTGGCGTCGTCAGGGTTACCTCTGCCTCCAGCTCACTTTCAGAGAACAACTTGCCCCACTCCTCGGCTACCAGACTGGGCGCTGAGGACCGTAAGTGGCCTGAGATCAGCATGGACCTCGGGGAGGTGGGTGAAGGGGACAGATTGGACACTGCTATAGGACAGTAAGAGTGGAACACTGCACGTGTGAGATGTGCTTTGTTTCAGCAGCAGCTACGGACACAAAGCCATGAAGCAGTTTATCCTTTTTCTCTGGATTCCATCTCTTACCTGCAAATGAACAAGTTTACAGTCACCACACATGCAGCCATAATAATAGCTGTTCCTCAGCAAAAAGTGAAACAGAAAACAGGACACTTAAACAGTAAGACAAACGTGATCCAATAATCAGTAGAAGAAAAGTGAAAAGATTGATGGAGAGGCTTGAACAATACTCACATGGTAAATGAATTGTACTTATTTGGAGCTTGTCCAGTCATATAGACAATTCAAAGTGCTTTACAGCACAGGTCGCATTCCCCCATTCACACACAGAATCATATGCAGCACTTATAGGAGTGCACCACTTACACACTCAGCACAACTATCAGGGGAAACTTTGGGTTCAGTATCTTGCCCAAGGACTGGAGGAACCAGGAATCGAACCACCTGCCTCCTGAGCCCTCCCTGACTAAGATTTCAGGTAAACATCTGCAGAAACCAAACCCTGCATGGTTGCATGGTGTTGTATGGCCAAGGGCGGTGACTGTTTCCCAGTGACATCACAAAGTTAACACAAGTCCTGGCAGATCATGTTAAGACTCAGTGTCTGGATACATGGATTGAACGGTTTGATTCTTTTATTCTATTTCTATAACACTCAGACCTGCTTTATAATAAAAAAAAAAAACATGGAATCTTGACTTTATACAATATGGCACCGTTGACTAAACCTGCTTTTTTTATTTTTCCATTGCCCACCCCTCTAGCCGCTCATCATGGATCAATATGAATCTATTCTGAGCCTGCGTGTATCAGGCTTCAACTCAGTGGAAAACCAAACAATCACAAATGCACACGCTGAGCAGCAGAGAAACACTGAATCACACTGCAGCAATAGAGGTCACGGTGAGGAGGTGCAGTTTGCAGAGCGGCCACAGGATGGGGCTGCAAGCTCAGGTACACACACTACTGATACAAATGCCCCGTTTTCCTCACAACATTCTACATTGTGTGTAAAAACAAAATGCAGCACAAAGAAAAGCTCTAATTATGTTCTGGTGAAAAGATGCTGACATTTGGATATTCACCACCTCCTGTTACTACTAGTGCTACTATCACCACGGTTACCACCACAGATACTACTACTACCACTAACATTACACTAATACTACTACGTAATGTGTTTTTTGAAATATTTGATGCAACAAATAAATTTAATTGTGGAGACATTAATGTTTGTCCCTCTCCTATTTATTCACTTGTAATAAGCATCCCCTTATGCCGCAAACTTATTATATAATGTTTGATTTTGAAGAAAGGTTGATCTAACATGTCAGTTTAACACCAGCCGTGTCGATGGCACTACAACAGTAAGTGCAACTACTATAATACAGTTTTATTACTTTACTAATCACACACTGTAACTACAAACACCAACATTGATTTCAATGATAACCACATTTGAAGGAGCCTTCGAAATGGGACGGTCAAGTTGCCCCGCTATGACGCAATCGCTCTTTAGAAGCGGCATTTGATTTATCATTTGATTTGTTTATTTCCTGTCGTCAACAAGGCCATACTGGTGCTCCATAGATCAGTGGTGTCGTTGGGCAATAAAAACCAGCACATTGAGAACAACGTGTTCATTAAACCTCAACCACATGAGGCAGTGAGGTGAAGTGAACATGGAGGATCGGCGCCATGTTCTCTCTTCCTTCGCTCTGTCCTCACATTAGCCTTGCAGCTATAAAGCATGTGTGATTTTTTTGCTCTTGTTAAAACATGTGAAGTCACTAATGGCCCTGTGCTTAACACGCTGTACAACCTTGGTTTGAAATGAAGGTTACATCCATTATCTGAGACCTTTAGGCCAATTTAACTCCCCTCCTCTCCGCACCGCCTGCCTCGCTCAATCCCACTCACTCTTAGCTTTAACAGCCTCACAGTTTTAAACTTAATGATTCATGTTACTTTTGCTGATACTGTGTTATAGAAGACAAATGACTTGTTGTCGCATATCCCAGATATTTTTATTTAGAGGTAAAATAAAGACAAATTCTGCCACTTTGAGTTGAAATATTCATAATTTATCATCATTTTTATTTCTAAATTATGTTTTTTATTTAGGTGTTATAACAGTACCTAGTTAGTGCCTCTAAATTAAATGGCTGATCATGTTGGCTATTTGTTGTTAAGTGTGTGACTGGTTGTCCCATGAGCCTCTTCGGCAAATTGCACCGTCAACAGAGGACAGCGGGGGGGGTGGGGGCAGGGTCACGCTGAATAAGGAAGCAGGGCTGTGATTGGTCAGAGGCAGGAGGGGGATTGGACGAAGCTGAGCGAGTTATTGAATGGGGACCAAGAGGAATGGAGGGAGGGAGGGAGAGAAAGAGAGAGCGAGAGAGCGAGAGAGAGAGAGAGAGAGACAGAGATAGCAGCAGATGGATTGCTGCAGACTGACGAAGGGTGGACTGTATGTGTGACAGTGTGAGTGTGTGGATAACAGAGAAGTGTGTGTGTGTGTGTATAGGATCATGGCTGTGAATGAGTGAGTGTCTTTCATGTGCTCTGGTACTGGATGCAGAGTATCCTCCTGAGGAAAAAGGACACAGAGTGAACAGGAGGCTGAACACGCTCCACACTTCAGCTGCTTTCAGTGCAGGTGCAAGCTCAGCAAACTGTAGTGAGACTAGAAGGAGTTTCTCCATAGATGCTGGAGACTGTAGCAGGACACCTTGGTCCCATCTTGTTTTTACTTTTGCCTGAGAGGACAAGTTTGTCTTCATCAGCAGCCAGGACTGTTTGCGGTTTGCACCTTTGGGAGCACGAGAAGACGCCATAGAGAAGATTCTCTATGATGAAGATGAGTCTGGACCCGGTGCAGGTGATCAGCGGACAGGTCAAGGAGCTCAGAGTTGCCCCCTCGTCCAACGGGGACAGCAGAGGATCATGGGAGGAGAAGGAAGCGTTTGAACAGGATAACTTGGGCCTCAGCACCAAGCCAAAACCAGTGAGTGTCACTGACTGTTTTCTGTGTCCATATGTCATAGTTAGTGTGAACGTTCCACCTCATCCGGGAGCGAGGGCCTCTTGTTGAAACAATTACCTGACGACAAGTTTCTCCCTCTCTCCTCTGGCCCTGCTCATCCTCCTCATTCAGTTGTTTACATTGTCCACGTGCAGATTTAAGCGTAGCTTATAACTAGGGGGCCAGTGGGAGGGAGGGTTGGGGTCAGGCAAGGTGAGACGGTGTCTGAGTCGTCCGGTTTGGAGTCGCACTTCTGCGATACCCCTCTCTGCGATTAAGAAATGGATTGAAGCAATAGTGTTAAAGTTTGAGAGCAGAGCAGATAAATGTGAATTCACGATCCTAAGTATTCTATTTTCACTGGAGTTTGGTTTAATGATTACACACTAGTTTGTTCTTAATACAATTCAGTTCAGTGGTTTTATTAGGGACAACTAATGACTAATAAAATGAATAAATGTATAAATAAATATAAAAATGTTAAATATATAAAAAATGTGTTGATAAATAGATGTATGTATTCTTTAAACAGACTAGGTGTTGTTCTATGAAGTGAACATTTTGATCATTCAAACTTCTGTGAAGCCACTTTCCTGCTGAGAAACTCAACTCCAGCCTGTGAAAGGTTATCGTGCATCTGATCTGATGATTAAAGAGAGAACCAGACTCACTGACTGGCAGAGTTCGCTGCTGTTTATAGCACCGCAGGATGTCAACATACTGCACAGGGCACAGGGCATTTTCCAGGGTGTTGGGGTGGGGGGGGGGGAGGCTGCTAAGCCTGACAGAGATCTATGACAGAGAACATTTTAAACTTAATGCACAAGAGAAAAGAGGGAGATATAAGAGGAAAAGAGCAAAGAGTAAAGAGTAAGGAGAAGACTGGTGAGGAGGGCAAACTGAGAGCAAGGTCTGAGAGCTAAATGTGGATAAAAGCAGAGTAATCTCTGCTGCTGGAGGATTAGTGTGACCACGCTGGTGTATTTTCAGACTGTAAATATCCATGATACCATGTCGCAGTCATACCCCTGATCTACTGCTTTACAATATTATAATAGAGATATGAGTCTAATGGAGAGCACAGATACATCTCTGGGTTAAAGTTGCTTTATTTAAAGACACATAACGGCATTAGGGTGGAGCACGTGATTATTCATCAGAGGTAATGGACCTGACAGATTACAGGGATTTTATTCTAATGAGATGGTTATATGACGGTTATAACTGAGCAGGATCCAGCTGTGGCCCTCATGACATCATAATTCTTTATTTTTCTTAGTGTGACGTATACACATATGATTCCTGGTTGTAAACATAAAACAGGCTGAAAATGTATACAGTATTAAGAGCGCTCTTATATTTATCTTTATTTCATCGTAGAATATTTGATTGACCCTTTGCTTTCTCAAAAAAAACCAAGAGACCGCATTCACCTCCTTTTATGTAATCATACATTTCCATGGATGAATGCCCTGTCATGAAAAACTGCCTCCCCCCCAAGAGGATGAATGTGAAAGATCAATAAGGAACAAAGGAAGGGAAGAAGGGGGAGGATTGGCAGAGGGGAGGCTGAGGATGTGAGCTGGCCGACGGGGATGCAGGTGATCCTGGAAATGAGGAGAACTGGTGTAAGGCAGGCCGACCATGAACTGAAGAGTGAATCATTGTTAACCTAAGTATGGCTAACATTCTAGTGCTGATACAATCTACCAACCATAGGTGTCTTTTCAGTACAATGGAGTATTAGGGCCAGTTTAAGGGAAACAAATCTGACATTTTGAGAATAAAAATGTAATATGTTGAGAAAAAGGTAATATATTTACAAGGATAAAGTCATAAATGTTTCACTTAATTGTCATTTCAGTACAATGGAGTATTATGGCCACTTCATAGTTAAGATTTCGAGAATAAAGTCGCAATATTATGAGAATAAAGTCGTAATTTTAAGAGAATAAGGTCGTAACTTAGGCTACGTGGAGAAATATCATAAGATCAGTCTGTCACCTGCATTAAAATGACGAATGAGCATTAAGTTAAGTTTCACTATAGTTTTCACTCCTAATATTAGTTTTTTGTTGTTAAATTAAAACTTTTTATTCTTTTAATAGTCTGACCTTTTCTGATTAAATTACGACTTTATTCTCCAAATATGACAACTTTCTTCTATATTACAACTTTATTCTTATATTATTACAAAGTTATTCTTGAAATCTCTTATTATATTTTTCTCCATATGGCCCATTTTATTTCAGTGGAAAGACAAACTGAATATATATATAGATATATATAATAAAACTAAATTAACTGAGCAATCATTTAGATGTGCTTTGTGTATTTGTGCGTGAAAATATATATATTTTCAGTATAGGCTCATAGTAGATGGATTCCAGGGAAACCGGGACATTAACATTGTTGTTACTGGCAGCGAGTTCCTTCACACTCCTGTGTTGCCATATCTGCTGAAGCCTCAACCTTTTACTCATCTATAAATATCAGTCCCACCACCTGCGCTCCCAGTGGAGACGAGGCTCATTGAGAGAGGACAGACAGTTAACACTACCAGTATCAGATCACAGCAGAGAAGTATGGATCAAGCCCAAAGTGTGTGAGGTGTTATTCATGGACTAAACTGACTCGAATGGATAAGCAGTCTGTATTTTCTGCTGTAAACGGAGCCCTTTAAAAAGTATATTTGACCAGACTGTGTCGCACCTCTACAGCTTTTAATAGCTTCTAAAGAATGTGTTGACATCTATGTGTCAGACGTTGCAAAGACAATAACAGGCCACAAATAATCCCGTAGGGGAAATGTAAAGATGTGGGGAATTCTTTCTGATGAATAAAAAAAACAACTGTCATTCTGCTAAGGTGACAGGGAGACGAGCCCGGAAGGTGGAGGGAGGCGTGTTCTTCGTAAGTATGCCCCATCATCACGTGTGGTCACTGGTTGTGTCCGTGTCGGCTGAACGACCATCACCGCCGCCCTTTCACCTTTGCTTAACCTCCCCCACCGTGCCTGCATGGTCACAGACCCACCCACTCTACTAACCCGCAGCCTGACCTGATGCTCCATCACATGTGCCGTCATGTTGATTTTTTCGCCCAATGGGCAGTCACTGAGCTGATGAATCAACTCCCTGCGTCCCAATCACCACTTCGCTCTTTGATCTCATGCTGCTGCCATTTTGGGGTTTTGAGACTGACTGCATGCGCTGCCACAGGGTGAAAGTAAATTTGTCTTATTGTGTGTCTGAGCCTAAATCCAAAACATAAATACATACTACAATGATATTTAAGTATTTTTTAAATTTCTAAAACCTGTTCTTGGACACATTTGTGGAAGAAAGGCTGAGGCTTTAAATTGGTGGGCGTTCCCCATGCAGCTGATTGGCATTTGAGGTCCGGCCTTGGAGACATGCTCCATAGTCATAGCTCTATTTATTCTATACAAACATTGATTCAAGATGTGTTTTTCTGTCTGTCCCTTTATAACAATATTTTTAAAGAACCATTGTGTCATGTTAGGTCAACTAGCTTCCACTCTAGTGATGCTAGAAATGTATTGTCCACCAAAGTGGAAAGATTGTCTTTGGCTCACCAATAAATGAGCAACAACATGAAGACAGATAATCATAAAAGCATGCAAAAAGATGTCTACCTACTGACGCCACCAACTTCTGTCTGTATATGGAATGCATGTCTTGCGAACCTCTCATCTAATTGGCTTCATATTTGACTTGTGGGTTGTTAATTGCCCGAGGATGTGCAGTGCCGAGTTTGGTGTGACATGTAATACGTTAGTAACAGACAGTCAGGATTCGGTAGCAGTCAGTGGGGGCAGGGCAGTGTGCCAACAGTCTGCAGACTGAGTTGAAAATGTCTTCTCCGATGTCCTGGGATAAACTATAGCAGCGGTCGACAGCTGGGTCAAACCGCCGCCAGATCATTTTGATAATATGATTATTTTTATTATCACCATATCAGAGATTCAGACACAGACACAAAGCACAGGTGCTGGTCTCTGTCATGGCAACAACATCCACAGAATCACTTCCTGTTTGGCAATTTGTCTTTGCAGTAAAAGCACTTTGTTTGTTTTGTTAGTGCAATGCTTTATATTGAACCGAATTACAGAGCTTTTATTTAGAAAAGTTGTGGACTTGAAAGTCTGACGATGGTGTTGATTGCTGAACAGACCTCTGAAATAGCTGACATGCAATGTATGAAAAAATAACTCTTATAATATATATAAACCACACATATGAACAATAAATAAAATTTAGTTTAATTTAATGAAAAACATTGACTATAAAATCTTCACTGCAGGTAAACCAGGCAAGATGAACACAAAGTTTTCTAACTTCACTGCGCACCATGTTGATAAGAAGCTCTGAACACAACGTCCATCACACAAACAATAAAAAGAGTCAGTAGCTCCAGAGCATTAACACAGGACAAGAGAACAGCCTATTACAAACAGGTTCAGAACGGGCATAATACTATTATAATAGTATAATATGATTTTCATATATACTTATATGCATGTATATACAGCAAAAATGCATTTGAATTTCAGTTAAACTAAAAATAGATATAATTAGTAAATATTGTCATGAAATGAGCAATAGATCTCAAGTTATTCTTCTCCCATTAGTGTTACACATTCCTGTTTGCATGAGTTGATTTAGTTCTGTCCTGAAGAGGACAACCTTTACTTGCAGCCTGGGGAGAAACTCTTTCTCTCTGGTGACAAAGTAAAGCTACATGCTTCTGTGTGTGTGTGGTAACCTTTACACACACACACACACACACACATGGTTATATGCACCATCAGTTTATTAGGTACAATAGCTAAACCTAATGCAGTCAGGTTTCAGATTTGATGGAACTGTGTCAGACAGTTGTTGATTAGTCGGATCAGTTCTGGAGGATGTAGGTTGTAGGGCTGATGAACTGTATTGCATTATGGTGCATTATTATGTTCACCTCATTCAAATCAATGAGGGTAGGCTTATTAATAGGTGGACCTCTTTGTATAACGAATTTCAGTGTAAAAATCTGTTCAGTTGAATTATTTTTCCATCTGATGTGGGTCAGGATTAATCCTGACAAGGCAACCTGTGTGTGCATGTGTGTGTGTGTGTGTAACAGGTAAGTAGGGGACATGTCAGCATGCAGCATAGTTGTGATGGAACTGGGCTAAATACAGAGACAATGGCTCAGTGAGCCCGTCGGCCTGTGGCCCAATTACCAGCACACAGCCGTCGAGGCAAAGACACAACATTCATGTGTCTTAATACACAAATCTCTGCCCCAAATGGGAACAAACACAAATTGCGTGTATGTGTGTGTGTGTATTATTTTGTGCATTTGTTCTCTTGCACTACAGGTTATCCATTGAAATAATGCAATCACATTTCAAGTAATAAAAAGTATTAATAATGATGATTAATAATGATCAATACAATCTCTATTATTAGATTTATTAGAGTGCAGAACGAAAGATAAGTTCACCAATATTACACGCATGCATTCACACACGTGGGCAAAGTTATGTGAACTTGTACAACCATCAAACACACACACACACACACACACTTTCACGTACACATTTCTCTGCTTTAAAGGGGACATAGCATGCCCATTTTACCACAAGTTGATATGGTTCCTTGGGGTCTTAATGAAATGTCTGTGACATACTTTGGTCAAAATACCACAAGGATCATATAAAACAGCTCCTTTTTACCCTGTATAAAACAGCCCTCCACAGAGCGACCTGTTTTGACTGCCTGTTCCTTTAAATGCTAATGAGCCAGCTCCCCCCTCCCCCCTCTCCCCCCATGATTTTAAACGATATAAATTACATATTTTATATGATATAAATTATCAAATATGCATCCCATACTTTGTATTCCCCTTGTTGTCCTGGAGTTTTAATTTTCCCAATCACATAATTAAATGTCCCCCTCTGCCCATCCACTACAAGCACACAAGCAGACAGACAGAGAGAGAAAGACAGGGGTGGGGGGCTATGAAGACCATCATTTACCCCCGAACCCCGACATTCAACGGGTACAACAACAAGCGGAGAAAGCAGAATCGCGGGCTGACCTTATATGTACAGTCTATGGGGCTGACCAGCGGAGAAATGCTCGTCCCGTGTGAACAGCCAGGCGGCTGCGTGCTGGAGAACGGCGCTGCGCTGCCTCGCAGCGGCACTTCCGCGTCCGGTGTACCCCGGCGGAACTACTGTAACCCGGCGGAACTACTGTAACCCGGCATACAGTAGAGCTGAACACTGCGGAAGTCTTCCACACAGCTGGCAGTGTGGAAGACCGCTGCGAGCAGCGCAGCGCCGCTCTCAGCGCGCAGCCGCCTGGCTGTTCCAAGGGACGAGCATTTCTCCGCTGGTCAGCCCCATAGACTGTATATATAAGGTCAGCCCGCGATTCTGCTTTCTCCGCTTGTTGTTGTACCCGTTGAATGTGGGGTCGGGGTTACAGTAGCGCTGAACACTGCGGAAGTCCTCCACACTGTTGGCTGTGTGGCGCTGACACAAATTCCAGCTCACGCACGGGAGAGCGAGCGGTCGCTCCCGAGCAGCTGCTGCAGCCTCCCAGTCCCAACGATCCACACAAATGCCACATGTGAGTGAATCGCGGGCTGACCAGCGGAGAAATGCTCGTCCCGTGTGAACAGCCCGGCTGCGTGCTTGGGAACGGCGGCGCTGCTCTCGCAGCCTCCGGTGTAAACCCGAAGTAACGAGTGTGGGGGGACGGGGACGGACGGGACGGGGTGGGCCAAGACCATGTAGGAGACTTCAGTGTATTGTTACGACACAATACCCAGGAAGCGCAATCGAGTCGCTCAAGCATGACGTTTCTGACTTAGAGGAACTATAACAAAACGCTGAGTGTTTTTCCCCAGAGTTTTTGGGTTGGTAGACATGCCAGATACCCACATTAACCTGTAGAAGCACTAACAAAGTGGAATTTGCATGCTATGTCCCCTTTAAATGAGTTGAAGCCCATCAGCTGAGTTCCGTTGCCCGCTGTGGGCACCAGTGTCGGGTGCCCCCGTAGGAATGCTGCCCTCCCCCCTCCAGACCCAACCACTGAAGCGTAAACACACACACTTCAGGAAACATGAGCACAACAATGGCACCATCACCAACTGTTCACAGAGGGTGTGTGGAGAAATAATCTCATAAATGAGGAGGGCATTGTCCTCTCACGCTTTTTTGTTTAGAGTTTAAATAAGTCCTTGTATGATCAGTACAGCAAACACAATTTCAATCCCCTGGTTACTTGGACACACGTTACTGTCAATTCTTCTATAACTGCTTATAACTTTTTTACCCATAGCTTTGTTTACATGTCTAAATGTACACGTAAAGCAAAGTGTATGTATAAAATAAGACTGTATGGTAGTGCCTGCTGTTTCATACACCAACAGAGGCTGAAATATTTGGGATATGAGATGCATCAGTTGTTTATTTGATTTATATTGTGCATGTAAGTAAGTAGCAGACATTGTATGAAAAAAATAATTTTAATTTAAGGTTTAAATAGAGTACTTAAATTAGGACAAATCATCTTCAATTATTTTCTGTTCTTTATCTATTCCTTTTTTTATATTTTTCAAAATTGTCTATGTGTAATTATGATTCTTTTATTTATTATTGTATTAATATTATTGTTATTATTATTATTTCAGTAATCTTTTAAGTAATTTAACATCTCAATACTATCATGTTATTCTAAAATATTGGTGGGAGGTTATAGTATTTTTACCTATAAGTAAATGGGATGGTTCAATAATAATAATAATAATTAATAAAAGCAGTTCTGAAGCATGGTCAAGTCATCAACAAGCCTTCCTCCTCGCAAATAATTTTCATACAGTCCCTCCGAGAGTTTAAAAGAAGCTATTAATAAAGTGTCTTCAGTTGTAGTGAATGAAACTGCTCACATTGCTGAATAGTTTTATTATCTAATACTTATAGATAACACCATTCTACTAATGATAGATCACTTGTACACAGTGATAGTGGAATGACATTACTAAACATAACAGGCATGACAAGGAGCAACATGTGTCAGGTTTCTGCATGTAGCCCAGCATGTATTGTGATGAGTTCTAATAAATCCTTTAACTGCATCTAAATAAAGTTTTAATGATGTTTCCCATGAGGTCTTTAAAAAAATAACAAGTGTCACAACAGCTCTTGCATGCAGTTGTAAAAAGGACATGTTTAAAGTATTTATAGCAGGGTTTCCTTTGAGGGTCACCAGAGGTTAAATAAAGAGTCATCATCTTTTACTAGTCGTCCCCCACATGTTTCCCAGTCATCGTTTCAGCGGCTCGTTCATCTTGCCTTATTTTCTGTCCTCAACATACTCTATCCTGTCTGTTTTTCCCCCGCAGCCGAAGCCAGAGAACGCAGTGACTATTGCTGTCTCCTCTCGCGTCATGTTTCGGACTGAGCGCGAGCAGAAGGTGTTTGAGCAGAAAGGAGTGGAGGAGTATCTGAGATACCAGATCGAGCACGAGAACGAGCCCTTCGCCCCTGGGCCTGCTCTCCCATTTGTCAAAGTAAAAGTCACACCAACACACCAATGCACTTAACAGACACAAACACGAACAGTGCAGACCATGACGGAGTCTGTACTGACTGGTGGTTTTCGACTTTTGTCTTCCGACAGGCTCTGGAGACAGTCAACGCTCGTCTGCGGGAGCTTTACCCACAAAGTGAAGAACTGTTCGACATTGTTTTGGTGACATACAACCACGCGCACGTAGGAATTCGACTCATCAACACAATCAACCATCACAGTAAGCCTGAGCCTCGGTTTCCCAGTGCAAAGAAAAGGTGCTTTGTTCCAACAATCTCTTTCAGAGTTAGACAACATGGCAATAAGACATCAGCCACAATATGAAGAACTGTAAAGTTTATGGCTTTGGCGACAGCCAGGGGCCTCGTCATGAGATACTATGTGGCAGACAGTAAAAGGGCCTTTAAATAACTTTCTGTCATGGAGAAATGACCATTGATTGGTTCATAACATATCAACTTTCAAGCTCCAACACACATAGTACGCATGAGCCTGACAAGCTCATTATCGCTCCATCAGACAAACTAGGCACAAAATCACTTCACAATCACAACAATAATTCCATTCATCAATCAATCATCATCACCATTTTACAAGTGCAGTGCATGTTCTACACATGCCAGACAGACATATATGGAGTTATTAAACAGATCAAATGCTCTGAACGATCTGTTTTATCTCTCCTTTCCATAAAGTGAATAATAGAATGTCTATTATCATTTTTAGAATAAGTCTACGTCAGAATTAGTCCTTGTCATTAGTGAGTCCTCCTCAAACAGTTCTACAATATACAGACACTTTTAATTGTTTGTGTGCTGGATGTTGTGTGCAGAGCTTTTTATAAACATTCTATGGTGCAGAGTGAAGTTAGAAAAATGTGTGTTCATCCTACCTGGTTTATCTGCAGTGAAGATTTTACATTCAGTGTTTTTCATAAAGTGAAACTGAATTTGCTTAATTACTGTTTGCGTGTGTGGCTTACCTGTAAAGTTTGAATGATTTACTTAACTTTTTCACACATTACATGTTGGCTATTTCAGACATCTGTTAAGCAATTGACACAATCTTTAGACCCAAGTCTCAACTTTTCAAAATAAAAGCTGTGTAATTCAGCTCAATATAATACCTGGTGATACAGGCACAGAGTAAGGAGACATTATCAAAAATCGATGAATCGCTTGGTACTGCAGCTTTGTTATTTTATGTTATCCAAGCTTACTTAAAGTTGACTTCTTTCTTTTTTTTTTAAATGAAGGTTCTTATGGAACAGTTATGTCGCACGAGCACACATAACACTGCTGGTTTAAGTGTTTATGATCATATTCTCCCATCCAGTTTGTTTTCATAGATCCCAAACTTTGCATGAGAAGCGGTACACCAGCTTTCAGACACAGTTTTGTGCCTACACAGCGGTTATAAGACCCCAGTTCTGTATCTGGATAAATTATAATCCAGAGTCTGACTTCGGTCATGGGAACCGAAATGTTATGTAATTATACTTTCAGTGAGTACAAGGTTTCCCACTGATGTTCCAGCCCAAACCATGAAATTAATTATGTCTGGCTTTTACTAAATGTCGCCGCGTCCATTTTTGTGTGTTTTTATTGAACCCTTTCCTGATGAAACATTAAGGAGAGAAAACAATATCCAGCACTAAAAGACTGATGCAATGAGATAATCCACGTCGGTCAGGATCCTGAAGCAGACGTGAGCTCAGCTGAGGGACAAACAAACAAGTGTATCAACAGCTGACTATAGGATCCTTCCCAGGGAAATCTTTAGACCCTGTGCTGTGGCGACATCTTCCTTCGCAGACCGCTTCCTGTTCCTCAGAGCTGCGGGCCGGGGTGAGCTCAGAGAGTACGTCCTCCGGGAGGCAGGAATAATCCAAGGGGCCCCAAACAAAAACAGGTCCGAGCGGGGCCGACAAAACAACGCACGGCCTTCCAGATGCTTCGTCGTTAGATCTCACTGGTGGCTCTCTGCATGAGGGGCCCCGACGCATTCAAACAGTCCCCTGACCTCTGCTTCTTTGCTGCAGAGCTGAAGGAAAACATGGTTCCTCTCATGTCACGGAGATTAGAGCTTGATGAGCATCATTCAGTCCTTGGTCTTCGCTGGTGACATAACTATAAGAAGTGATTGAGACTGAAATATCGACATGCTCCTTTGGCTTTTCACATTCAAAAGTGCAATGTGAAATACACGTCGAAATATTTAGCATCTACTCTTACTGGCTATTTATAACAGCAGCAGGATGGAGTGTAAAGTTTCCCTCCTTGCATTTGGATGACTCGGTACAACCCTGCTGTTCGCACATAGCCGTGAATGACAAACATAGGTGACCGCCAGAAATTCGATACATCTCTTTAGCATGTATATGATCATAGGACCCGAGGGCGGAGATGACTGACAGCTCCTGTAATGTTCGCCGTGTGAGGTAAATTGAGACTTCATGTTATGACATTATCGTTCTCGGTGGAAATCAGAAGTGCAGCCACGACATGACCTCAAATAAGCATCAGTATTCATAACATCTGACACCTGGCTGCCGGCAGAGGAAAGTATTAAACTGAACGATGAAAGCTTCACGTATGTGGACGAGACAGCGGCGGCGTCACAGTCCTGCTGAGTTCCTGCTCCCTGCCTCAGATCTTCAGAGCAAGCAAATAAATCATGCAAACATAACTGATATGAAAACATTTTTGCAGAGGAAGAAGAAAAAAGAAGACACAAAGACATCAAGGGTGAGGACATTTTCCGTCGGGTGACTCCCACGCTCCAGCACCCATGTTAGAGGCAGAGGACGCAGGGGGGGGGGGTACAGTACAGAGCCATGTAGGGGTTAAAACCCTACGAGGGCTTCACTACAAAGCTAAATAAACTGTTTGGGAAATCAAATGGTTCTTTGAATGATGGAGGGATAACCTAGGGGACGTAAAGCAACAGTGTCCCTCTGTTTGTTTTGCTTTCTGTCCGCCTCCAGCCTGTTTATGAGTCATATCAAACAGTATCTGTTTCTGCTTCAGCCTGCATCGTAGTTTTCACTCGAGTTCAGCACCACAGAAATCATCTGTCCGCACATATCACTGGCTCACGCTCATTTGGACACAGTTGAAACTTTGGTTAGCCACACATGCGTCTCAAGATCAGATCTCACCTCGTCGCTCTATATTCAAATAAACACGTACGTCGTTTCCGCTCGCAAAGATGCAGTGCATGATGGGAAGCAACAAAAAGAGGAAGAAATCACAATTACACAGACTGCGTGTTCAACAGGTATGACGGAAGGTCAAATGAAAAGACACTTCTGGTTGCATCATGGGAAGTGTAGGATTCATCTGTTTTGAGGAGTAAAAGTCAGGATATCTCGGCTTCGATTTTCATCATTCTTTATGATGACTTCCCTCATCTGCTGGTAAATTCAATGTCAACTTGTTCTTTTTTAGTATGAATTAAATCTTAGACAGGTTTCTTATCTACATTTTTGATTAAATGTTAAAGTTTGAAACTTGAATGTTCAAAAATTCAAAGGTAACTTTGAATAAATGCCATGGCCTTGTAGTTTCTTTTAGTTAATGATGAGAAAATAAATGTCCCAACCACTGACCTTCTCTTTCACTATATTACATATAATAAACTATATACTTCTGTCCCCTTTATAACAGCCCCTCGTTCTCTCTGTTCCCCTCATATATAACAGCTCGTTTAAAGAGAACTGAAATGATCTACATGATCTGTTGACCTAATGGTCCCCCTCTCTCGTCATGTCGCGTCTCTCTGCTTCGGACAGAATTAAGAGACGGAGCCTGCCCTCTGCCAAAATGCAAACAGACACTTTCCCACCAGTCTTAATTCCTCCTGGCCCTCATTTGTACAGCCCTGCCCCTCCCCTTCCCCCCTCTGGTCCACTTTATCCGTGCTTGTAAGTTTATCCTGTCACCCTGTCTGTACCCCTTCACCCCTCCACTTCAGCTCCCGAGACTCCTGAACCTACGTATCACGAATTCCAACAGCTTCAAAGCCTCAGTCTCCAGTAGAAATGAGGATCTTAACATCAGCCTAATAAACACTGTAATGGATCTGTGACGCAGAGAAAATTCTGACATTTAAAACTGAGTGATGTACCTGCTGCTGTTTGTTTCTCTGTCCTCAGACCTGTTCATCGAGAGGTTTTGTATGACGGGGGGAAGCAGTCCTATCGGCTACCTGAAGGCCTGGCAGACCAACCTCTACCTGTCCGCTGACGCCGACAAGGTCAGGGAGGCACTGGCTGAAGGTGAGCACGCACGCACACACGCTTCGGAATGAAAGATGGCAACTTACAGTATAGTCACTGTTAGAAATGTCATCTCTTATTCTGGTTTTAACCATGATATGATGGCTGTGTGGGACATGAGAAAATGATCATTGATGTTCCTATAAAAAGATGTTTTAAATGTGGTTTCACAAAGGGACAGTATGTGAGGTGTTTGCTCTCTGAGTGCTGTTCTATTTATCAAATGTAGATGAATTACTCTTAAGGATTAGCTAAGATAAGTAAAAAGTAAAAGTACAACAGACTCACTTTTATCAATTAAAGGGCCCATATTGTGTAACATACATTTTCTGGGCTTTTACTATCCGTAACGACTTGAAGGGGGTCAGTAGGGAACCTCAAAGTATGAAGACAGTCACTCCACGGACTGTTTCACTCAGTCCATTCTAAGAAATATGTTATAGAAACGCCTCATTTCGTACTTCCTCCCCCGTATGAGTCATATGGGGTCGCACTCGTCTCTCCAGCCTCCTGACCCACCACCCCCGCTCCCCACCACCACCCCTCCACACTGAACATGACACCAAGCAGACTTGTTGCTGAGCTAGCAGCTTGTTAGCTACCACAGGCTAACTACAACAAACAACACCGAAGAAACACTGCAGCGTGGAGGGATGCAAGGAAGAGAATGTGTCCGTGCACATTCCTCCTAAGAACGTTACTGTTCGAGACCAGCGGTTACGCTTTATTTCTTCTGACGTGCCGTGTCGCTGTGCTCAGTACGGAATAACGCAGACATGCTAAAATTTGAACAAACATGAGGACGTTGTAACCGACTGTAAATATGTGGCTGGTCTTCTGTAGCGGTATCCAAACATAGCGTGACTTTCAGCCAGAGATCGTCAAATCCGCCAGAATGAGACCGGTGATAGGCCTGGTTGCGTGTCCCTCAAAGTGCAGTCAGCCAATCAGAGGATGGGGCTCAAGAGGCAGGTGAAAACAGCCTGTTCTGTCTGCAGCTCCAGAGAGAGGCAGGAGAGAGGACATGGAAATACACATTGCAGCAGTTTGTTCGACTATAAACCACTGATATATCATCTTCGGGGAACCAATACCTCAAATTAAATCCCAGAAAGGTGTCAAATATGGGGCCTTTAAGAATGGCTTTCAAGTGACGGCTGTGACATTAGTTATGTCAGGATTTGCTCATATGCAGGGCAATACGTCCTCTCAATTATGATCTTCTTCAAAAGCTCAAGTGTTTAAGCTAAATGTTCCCCTGTTTGTTTAATACATGCAAAAATTCGACACGCAACACATTATTTCTGTACCAGCTGGGTTGGTTTCAAATATGATTGTCCCTCAGAATCTGCACATCAAATGAACTGAGGGGAGCTCTTTTAATGCAAATGTGGAGACATACATTTGCTTTACATACTGTACATGCTCTAATCCATCCAGCATGTCTAGTTTTACTGTTGTCCTTGTTATTTGGTCATTGTGTGCAGAATAATTTAAAATGCAAGCTGTGAGCTGGTCATCAGATTTCTGATGAATAGAATAAAATAAAAAGTCTGGATGTCCCTTTAAACGTCAATTTAAATGGACATAAGTATAAAGATAAAATTCTTGCACGCACTCTGACTCACATTAAGTGTGTCTCAACGTGCAGGGGGTATAGGTTGTGAATTATCCCTCTCCTGTTTGCATAATAAGTACCAGTGACTGACATCTTCTCCAATGCTATCGTGACATTACCATAAATCAGCATATTTATTTTCCCTTCTTTGTATTTGCTTGATGGATTCCTGCGTGCTACACAGGATATCAAGTCCTACACTCAGAGGGAGAGCAGGAGGCAGAACGATCCCATTTGCTCAGACTGAGGCTCTGAATATGTAGGATTATTTGAAGACACATGGATATGCTTCAGAAGGTTTTATATTTGTACAGTGCAGCACATTTCATGCTGCCTTCTTGTTGCTTTCAAAAAGGAATAGGAAAGAGTGAGATACGGAGACGGACAAAGCTGAAAAAAAGCATGTAAACAAAAAAGGATGAAACCAGTTACAGACTGATGATGCAAACTGAACAACAGTGTTGTGCAGCATTTTACACTGCAGGCCAATAGGTGTGAGACACCATATCTCATGGCATGTCTGTTTTAACATTCCTGAAAAAGTGCAGTACCAGGTTTTGTGCAATTGGTCATACGATACGTTAAATATAAATAAACTTTATTCAACACACGATCAGCACACTGTAGGGCGGTGGGTCAGTGTGCTATCAGCCTTTGGGCCGAGTTAAACATGTCTTCTTCTCCGTACTCTGATAAACGTCAGCAGCCGTCTGTAGCTGGGACAAACCGCAGGTCAAAATCCCCCCGAGATCATTTTATAATTTCGTTTTTTTAAATTCACCATCAGACTTGCACAGACATTCATGGGAGTCACGGAAGCTGATTTCCATCATAATTACTTCCTCTTTCCCTTCCTCTTTCTCCAGAGTAAATTCACATCATTCTTTTGTTGCTGCAAAGCTTTAAATCAATTTGAATTACAGAGCTTTTACTTTGTAAAGTTGTGAACTTAAAAAAATAACACCAGTTCTGTAAATCACTCAAACTCAGAACAGTAATAAAGCAAATTCAGTTTCATTTTATTTTAACATCGAAAATAGAATTTTCACTGCAGATAAACCAGGTAGGATGAACACAAAGTTCTCTAACTTCACTCTGCACCACAGACTACAGAGCATTAACACAGGGCAAGTTAACAGCCCATTCCAAACAGGTTTAGAATGGACACTGCACTAGTATGTTCAAATGTTCCATGAATAGCAATTTAGTTTTTGAACAGCAATGTTAAGGCATTGACAATTATATTTATATTTATTATACGTATATATTATATTGTTTGTTCTTTGTTGGTGTTTTTATTGTGTTATATGGTCAAATAAATGTAATGTCCTCATATGAGGAAATACTGTAATGCCAAAAATGACCTGTTCAAACACAAAGCTTTTTATTCGAGTTTTTATACTTTTATACTATTAATCACAGATACGTAGAAGAAATAAAAAATGCATGCTGAAACAAAAGCTCTGTTTCAGTGGGTCAAAATAGGATTGGACTTGGTCTGCTGACCCATATTCAATATGTTCTAGATTTTCACTGTCTAGCAACATGTATAGAACACAAAATACAAAATACATCTGCTAATCTGTGCAGTGGCCTGAGGGGAAACAAACTGCGCCTCTAACTAATCACAGCGTGACCACAAACCTCTCAAGGTGACTTCAAGGACACTCTTCATGTGACTTACAAGCTTAATGTCACTAATGCAGAGAGGCGCACGCACGCACGCACGCACGCACACACACACAAAGTGAAGTACCCTTGACATTTTATTTGAAAGGTCTATCTAATTAGTTATAAAGCCATGAGTCAATACTTTGTGTACGCTGCTGAAGGCCTCCACAAGTGTTTCTTTTTTTAAGAGCACTGCAGCTGTAACGACGTCAGTGAAAACCTTCCCCTGATTTGTTCCAGTTACTGTAAGGAAGTGAAGAGAAAGGGCAGGCTGCTTTCACTGCACATGAGCGAGTATAATGCTTCTCTCCCCTCGTCTCTGATCCAACCAGCTTGTAAAGTACAGTCTCATCTTCACCTCGGCAAGGGAGGTCGTGTTTTTCGCCCCTGGTTGTTGTTTTTTTTTTTGCCAGGGTTCAACAAATACAACAAGACAGGTGTCCATGAAACTTCTGAGGATGCAACATGGGGCGAGAATTACAGTTTGAAGTGGTTTTTACTTTCCTTTACATTTTTATATGCACTTTTTTTTACATTTACACAGATTTCCCAAGGAATCATTTATGTATATTAATATAAAAGATCAGGCATATTAAGAGGACAGACTTCCATGAGTGTGTGCAGCTTGATTGAATTTAGGTGGTCTGCTGGGCTTTGGCAGAGGTATGTACTCACTGAGGGACATTCTAGTTGTAAAATAAATACTTGATGCTTCAATGTAATTATTATCTGATCAGTGCTGCTCTGCTGGTCTCTATTTTTCCTTCAGGGCCAAGTATCCAGCTGCTGCAGTGCAGGGTGAACAGGAAGGAGGTCTAACTTTCAGATATAGTCAGAGATATGGTTATGGTTACGGTTGGGTTGATTGGACACTCCTTTGCTGCTATGACTGCTGCAAATAAGAATAGCTGTAGTTTGAAAGGTGTGTGAGGCTCTTCTGAACAGAGCATAACTGAGAGAATATCAAGAACACCCTCTGCTGGACCAGAAGGCAAACTACTTCAAACCAAATTTTGAATTCACATAAGTTATTACAGTTAGAATAAAGAAAATAAAAAAATATTTTCCACACATCAGAACTATAACTATATTAATTTAAATCAAAAACTGTCAACCCTATTTGATTTAGTCAAGAGAAATGAAGCAAAGTAACGTGCAATGTACATGTGAATGTCTGCAGGTATTCAAGTATCTATGGCTTTAGTTTAAAGTGAACCAAATTAGGTGGAGGTAGAGTAAATTAAAGGGAAGTAATGTGAAAGTAAAACAAGAAGCCAAAGTCAAAGTTTCTTGTAACCCATTGTTACCTCTGTGTGTGTGTGTCTGTGTTCAGGCATCGCAGCAGCCACCATGTTCATGCCAGGGAAGCTGACGGAGGTATCGGAGTCCCAGCTGAGGGTGGCGTTTGACGGGGACGCCGTCCTCTTCTCTGATGAGTCAGAGCGCATCTTCAAGGCCCACGGGCTGGACAAGTTCTTCGAACACGAGAGGGAGAATGAGGACACGCTGTTGGATCATGTGTGTAGTTTTAACTGGACATTTTTCCCTTGAATAGTAGCTTATGTGCTGTGACAATGGATTTATTATACCAGCTCAGACTAAATAATCATAGTGCAGTTTGCATTTCACTCTGAAGTTTGTTTTAAACCCGAATCTTCTTTGCAGCCTTAAACTGCCATGCAGCTTTAATCACCTGCAAAGGATTATCCAGATGTTGATGATATAAAATCCATTTCATTTTCTGATTATTCGATGAATAAATTATGCAGATTAATGTGATAATAGTTTCAAAAGTGACTGGGAGCCAGACTGTTAGTGTGTCATTCTGTCAGACAACCTGCAATTTTTCAAATTGGCTGCGACCTGTGCAGTCTTCACACTGTGCTCCATTAAACTAAAAATGATGATATAAAACATAAAAAATACACAAAACGCAAGACACTCAAACACTAGAGAACACACAATCTCACCAGTGCTCATCGTAAACTGTTCCTCTCTGGCAGGGTCCCCTGAAGGGCTTTCTGGAGGCACTGGGGAAGCTCCAAAAAAAGTTTTACGCCAAAGGCCAACGCATGTCCTGCCCCATCCGGACCTACCTGGTGACGGCTCGCAGCGCGGCCAGCTCTGGGATTCGGGCGCTGAAGACGCTCCGGGCGTGGGGCCTGGAGATCGACGAGGCCCTGTTTCTGGCGGGAGCGCCGAAGGGCCCGATGCTGGAGAAGATCAGGCCTCACATCTACTTCGACGATCAGATGTTTCACGTGGAGGGAGCGGCAGAGATGGGCACCGTCGCTGCCCACGTGCCCTACGGCATTGCACAGAAACACAACGCCAAACAGAAACCCGGTGTGGGGAAGTAGACAGCAGGACTTCAGGATTCAGCTGGAAACGGAACAAGAGAAGAAGGATTGAGTGGAGGACGTCTGGAGAGGTCGGAAAGATGAACTTTTACTGTAATATTGTATGTGGAAATGTATCATTTCCACATTGTAGGAATTGTATTTTAAGTGTCTTTTATCACTGTGGAAACTGTTTTAGCGTATAATCTTAGTCCAGGTAGAGGTCTGGTACCTGATGTGACATTTTTAAGTGTTTTGTGTGAACTTGATTCATATGCAGGGGTGCATATAACTTTTTTGGTCGGGTTCACGAGAGATCAGCAGAGAGATGTTGCTTGGTGCCGACATTTTAAAGTGGAACTATGACCCTACAAGCTCCTGACTGCTGTGTTCATGTGATGACCAGAAACTCAAAATCTGATTCAGCTGGGATCACACCAAACAATGGAAGTAAAATTAAACCTATCAAAAGGTGCTTAACCCCCAAGGGAATACTTGGAAAATAGATAAATGGCTGAAAAGCTAGTCTAAAGGTGGAATAAAGACAAACTGGCAACAGGCCTTCTGCTGTCTCCCTGATTATGGTCAAACATTTTCTACAAGTGGCAAAAAGGTGAGAGTCCGACAGGCAGGATCTGCACTTGTAACTTTGTGTCTTGGACTACAAACAGACTTCCTGAATGTTGGAGGAACAATCTGAATTTGCTGGTTTTCACTATGTTGGCCAAGTCCTACACAGAAGAGGCTGCAAAACGTTTCCTGATTCCTGATTTAAACGCATCCAGTCACTGACAGTGGAGTCTCTGTCAGCAGAAAAGCTGGCCTCGGGTTCCTGAAGGATGAAATGTTGAGTTGCTAAAATCTGTGGAGGTCTAGCCTTTTACTTTTGAGGGATAAAAATAAAAAATGTATCAGATTAATTAATGCATTTAATTTGCATAGCCTTATTCACAAATCACAAGTTTTTCTCATAGGGCTTAACAAGGTGGAACATCCTCTGCCTTCAACCCTAGGGTGAGGAAAAACTACCGCAAAAAACGTTTTGACAGGGAAAAAAAAAAGAGGGAGTTACAAGTGAGGGATCCCTTTCTCCGAATGGACAGAAGTGCAACAGATGTCATGTGTAACAGAGCACTTCAACAAAAACAACCATATTTACAACACTCGTTGGGAAAAAAAATTGTTGAGCATAATTAGAGAGGTATCAATGTAAAAAGTATTTATACAAAGGAAAAGTCTGACAGCTGAAAGGAGCAGCACTGACAAGTGTAATGATAGAGGTACTGTCAGTAATGGTAGTACATGTCAGTAGTCATATTGTATATCTAAGCAATCTAGCTAGTAATCATAATCCATGATCAGATGACAGACCTGCAACGTTGAAGCACAAGGACTCCGGGGAAGAAGTCAAGTCAATAATGAAAGGATTCATATCTAATTTTAAGCTCATGAATTGGTCCTCTCAGTTGACCAGCCTTGTCCCTGTCAGCTGCATTGTTTTTCCTGTACTTGTGTCATCCAGTGGGAACCATCAGCTCATCTTTGCTGGGAGCAGAAGAGGGAGACCATATTAAATCTTTCCCAGTTCCACAAAGGCATGTTCTGTTAATGCTCCAGTTATGTGCCCCCCTGAATATGTCTTCACAGGATTTTCAAAGGTGCTTGATTGCCATGGCAACCTGAACGTCTTTCTCTCACTACCGCATGCATTCATGAAGAAGAAGCCCCTTCAGCTGGAGGATACAGAGTGAATGGATTCGCTTTTTAGGTAAAGCACAGACCCGACTCTGTCAGTGAATGGGCCATAAGCACAACACAGAGACACCATAAGGTGTGATGTGCATGAGAGTAACTCACAGTTTATGTGTAATTCATTTCAGATTGACTTCATGAGAATGTGACATGGTTTGCTACTATGCAAAATGTATTTTAACGTATATTACCGCAGATAGAGATATGATTTACCATTGTGTTTGTCCAAAACAAACACAGGAAGCCATACATTTCAGTTGGGGCCTTAGTTTCAAGTGAGACACGAGATTTGAACCAGACCTGGTCGGTGCAGCACTTGAACTGTGGGATGCACCAAAACTCAGCGCAGAAATTAATGGTCACCACAATGAAACCTCCAAAATCCATGATTGATTTCCATCACCATTAAGGTTAGTTTCCTCAAAGGCCACCGGAGCCTGTACACCAGAGGTCAATACAGGACACAGCAGCCTGATCAAGGTGGAGTGAATTCTGATAATTCTGTTCTGAAATGGAATGAAATGTTTGATAAGAACCGGCTCAGGCCAAAATGGAAGGTGACAACCCCAGTATCAAATGTATGGAGTAGACTGTGTATATACAGTAGGGGGGGGGGAACAGGGTAAGATGAGCCACTTTTTGCATTTGGTGATTTTACTGCAAAACAGAAGTGTATTTGTTTCAAACAACAGTTACTATGAATACCTCAGGTTGTTGTGTACCCATGGGAATTAAAACAAGTTATCTAATTATTACGGTTTCAGAACAATGAACCATCAACCTTTGGCACAACTAGCTCCAAGGTGGGGGTAAAATGATCATAGCGATGGGGTAAACTGAGCCCTCTATGGGTAAATGGTGCCACTATTAAAAAATGACACAAAATCAAACAATTTTGAGATCATTTTCAACTTTGATATTGCCATCAATTTAACAAAGGGAAAAATGTTTACTTAAAGTTAAACCATATATTTGTTTACTGTTGTTCAACGTGTTGCTCAAACATTTGAGCGACGGATTAAACTTAGATCTTTGTGTGTAAGAAAGAATGTATGTGTACATGTACTTTTGTGTATGTGCAGCATGTTTGTACATGAACATTGTAACACTTGTAACAGTGATCGAACATCAACATGAACTTGTAAAAGTGACACAGAAAGAGTTAGTGTACGTATATGTATGCATGTCTATGTGTCTATGTGTCTATGTGTGTGTGTGTGTGTGTGTGTATGAACGCAGTGAACAATGACTGACCATTGGTTCAATTTACCCCCACATCACTGGCTCGTTTTACCCCACAACCACCAATTTAACAAAACTGTTTCACACAGCAGCCCAGATCAACAGTTATGTTAACTTAATATCCTTGTTTTGTATCTTACATTGACTAAATGTCATATACATCTATATAAATGTATATACAAGACTGATAACATGATGATGTCACTTTGCATGACAAAAATCTGTTTTTTGCACTGGTTTGTCTACCACTCTCTCCATGTGCTTGACTCAAAGATGGACTACACTTCCTTCATTTGTGGTCACATGATTACTTTTTTCATGGTGACCTAGATACAGGGGGTGGCTCATCTTACCCACTGGCTCGTCTTCTCCCCTACTTTTACAGCCAATCGGTGGGGCAACCTGGGAGTTCAGGGCCTTGCCCAAAGACACTTCGGCATACGGACTGGAAGAGCTGGGGTTTCGAACCTCCGACCCTCTGGTGGACAACCCGCTGTATCTCCTGAGCCACAGTTGCCCCTTACTGTCCAGGGGCCTTTAGCATGGTTTGCCTTGTATGAAAATCAACTAAGAAGGGAATTAAAGCCTGTGTGAAAGGAGTTATGATCCATTAAATGTGCATGAAGCATCGATCGTTAAAGACTTAATGATTCTACTGCCCCCTCCTGTTTGCTGAGGCTAGTACAAACTCTGCTTAGGTGCTGATCAATGGTGTGAAAAACCACTTTAACTCCATCTGGCAATCAATACCCAATCGGTAATCAATAACTCATTCCGGTCACAGTGTGACTTATGTTGGACTGGAAAATACAAATTTGTTGTCCTTTGACAATAATGGCCTTTTGTAAATGTCAATCCAGTTGAAGTTGCTCTGTCACCGCTGGCAAGTCGCTGCGGATCTTCCACCTGGTTTGTCATTATTAAACATGATTACATCCCATCAGGCTGCAGAGGAACCCGGAGCTCAGGAAAATGACAAGGTTTCATTTCACATCCAAAACATGGACACAAAAACAGATTTGTCTTTTGGCCTAAAATTTTGTTGAGCTGAGTTATCGGAGGATGAAAGTTCAGCGGGATGAACTAATCAGTCAGGACAGTTTGGACAATCAGGAGCAGATTAACACAGGAGAAGCAGTGTTTACACATTTTAAGTGCAGGTTTAAGACGACTACAGATCCTTAAACAAAGGCATTGCAATGAGAAAATGTAAATGAACAATGTGATCAATAAATAAAGACAATAACTATCATACTCAGCCACAGACTGAAAGACTTCTATAGCCAAGGCCCAACGGTCACCTTATGAAACCACAGATCTGGCATTTTATTTTGGATCTGCACCGAATCACGCAGACTCATAAATATCAGTCCCCCAAACATGCCAGATTTTTCATGATCAAAGAATCAGTCTCTGAAAAAATCAATGAAAATGTTTGTCCCTGACCTATGACACATCCTTGCATCATCATCAGGGTAATCCACCCGGAATGAATTAGTGTAATACATATGAAAGAGGTAAATGATCTGCATTTATATATCCAGTTTTGATGACCAGTACGGTTTTTGCCATTCACCCATTCACAAACACAATCATGCAGTGCATCTATGTGCAGGACGTTCTCTATCACAGACAGCACAGCACACTTGGGCAATTTGGACAGTATCTTGCCCAAGGACACTTCAGCAAGCAGAATGGTACGACTGGGATCAAACCGCACACTTTATGTTTAGTGGACGACCCGCTCTTCTTCCTGAGCCCCAGCCGCAAAACAAACAAACAGACAAACAAAAGAAACCATTAAAAAAACATGCAAATTTAACACATTACTCCGGCATGGAGACTCAGTGCCATGCACTTCTTCACTCCACCATGGGGTAGCAGCACTAGATTGAGAAATGTCCTGCTGCTGCTGCCGCTCCTCTGTCAGTGTTTGTTGATTTGATTTAATTAAGATGAAAAATGTGAAGAAAATCATCATTAATCCAAGAGCTGCATGTTTACTGCCGTTACCTTTAATAATGATCAATTATATCTGGATAGGTTTCTTTCCCTCCATCCTAATTTCGTATTACTCCTTCCTTTTGTCACATCTCTTTCCACATCGTTTCCCCTGTTCACTCTCTTCCCAGCGAGCAGAATCATATTACTACCCACACTTTCCTTCCCACTTTCACATCTCTCTGACAAATGAGTTCATATTCCCAATCATTCCCGGCTGAATTGAATCTTCCCAGCAGAGTCTGTGTGATAAAAGCCAGAAAGCGGCAACATCCAGCGCTGGTCTAACTGGCGCCATTATGCTAACAACACCGCAGGGATGGGCCCTGCTGGTAAACGCTGATTGATTGACAATTCATGAGGATTTTCTAAGCTGCAAAAATAAACAAAAGAAACAGCAAGGAGATGATAGTCACAAGCTGAAGGGGCAGATAGATAAAAATAGAGCCAGGTGGCCAACTCTGCCAAGCCCATGCACAGTTCATAATGACAAGATATGCGCAGGCGGCCAGCTGTACCCATAAACAGACAGTAACCATCAGCAGGAATGGAGGAGAGGGAAAGAGGATACCAGATTGAGAGATGGCGCCTCGAGACAGAAAAGATCATAACAAGCCACAATCCTGCGTCCTGCAGATACAGCAGGTAAATGGTAAAAGGTGAAGCAGCAGGAGACAGTTTGTGGATCTCTTTTCTTCTTTTCTTCTTCAAGACAGAGGTCAGACAGCTGGTTTTTGTGATGCGAGGACAATCAGGCCAGAACAGAAGTGCAACAGATCCAAGAGGGGGAGATGCGTTCCATCTACTGCAATTGATGACCAACCGTGGGACATTATGTAACAGCCCATAAGCTCAAACATAAGCTGTCTTACTGCCAGATGTGACCTAGAGAGGGGAGGCTGAGTAAGGGGGTTGGTTGGATAACAACACGAAGAAAGACAGGGGAGAGGAGTACTTGCCCCAAAGACACAGATATGCAGAGTGTTGTTTTCCTTCTGCTCAGTTACAGAGCAGCGTGGCTCCTGTGGAGGGAGAAGATGGGTGACTCATCTGCCTCTGCAGAGAAGCTGGTCAGACTCAGAGTGGCTCTGCAGTGGGAGAGCAGCCCGCAAAATCTTTTCCATCTGTTTCAGCACACTTATTATTTTTTTCTCTGTCGAGCGTTTTGCTTTTACACTTTTCTCTGACATCCCTTTTCTTTAATTAGCAGCGGGGTGAGCGCACCTTTCAGGAGGGCTCCTCCCTCATCAACGTGTCACTTCTCAAAATGAAAAAGAAGACAGCGGAGTTAGTGACCCAGCTTCTGGATGTTGAGTCAACATGTTGAACTTTCCGTCAGATAAGTAACGTGCAGTATATGCTGCTTCGAGAAGGGAGTGGGTGTGTGTGTGTGTGTGTGTGTGTGTGAGAGAGAGAGAGAAGCAGCAATTCTACAGACAAGGTGTATTAGGTATTAACAACGCAAACGGTTTTGTGTGTATATATAAGTGTGTGTGTGTGTGTGTGTGTGTGTGTGTGTGTGTGTGTGTGTGTGTGTGTGTGTGTGTGTGTGTGTGTGTGTGTGTGTGTGTGTGTGTGTGTGTGTGTGTGTGTGTGTGTGTTGGGATCTATAACTTTACTGCTGGATGGTGAAATAACTCATATCAAGAAACCATATAACACTGCTGCTGTTGACTAAGGGATAGGTCTGGTGTGTTTTTCATGTTATTTTTCAAAGTTTTCCTCATTCTGCTCGGTTTTCTTTCAGCTCCAGCCCCTCAGCCGAGCCTGATAGTGGACGAGTTGCGTGTTCTTTTCCTTATTTTTTTCAATTAAGTGCCATGACAAGCACTCAGTGCCACGGAGCTCTATTGTTGTCCAAAAACTAAAAGCACATCAGTGAGCAACGTTCTTGCACTGGGTGTCATGTTCCTTCATTATAACGAACAATTGCACTGTAATTTATCTCGAGTCGATCTTAAATGAATTATACTGCTGCAGTACATTTCCACTAAATGTGAAATGATCAATAGGTTAGAAGGCCCCGAAAATTCTTCATTTCTCCCTGCTAGAGAAATGTTTGCTAAAAACTACATCGTGCAGCTGGTTTAGCAAAATATTATATTGTCCTATATATTCATGACTCGTTTAATATTTGTTACTGTTTTTACAGTTTCAGTTTCATAATACATAACACATTACTAATATAATCTTCAATAATCAAAGACCTGCAAATACACTGGGAATAAAATACACGGATTGATTGAACTTTAATTGCAAATTGATTCATTATAATCAAATTGCAATTGTTTTCATTAGTCATTTGTGGATGAAAAGAAATTGCACTGATATAATAACGTGACAAAACCAGATGTAGGACCAATTATTTTTATAAAAACAATGAGCCATTAATATAAAAAGCTCCACATACATATAATTTGAAGGTGTTTTCAGAACAAACTGTTTGTACTGACTTAGCTGCCAACCTATTTCAGGCATTTTAATCAAATCCTGACTGTGAGAGAACACTTTGTTCAATGGGCTAATCACGCAGATCCCCATTCTAAGTCACATTCAAAGAAATCACAGTAAACCTCGGAGTGTGAAACAACTCATACCTCCAAATGTAATACTTGACTGTAAATGTGTACTTAGCTTTGACTGTGGAAAAGCTGCTGTTTAAAATGGTAGATGATGATGTTTAGAGCAGCAGGGTGGGATGGATGGTTGAACATATGACGTCACGGAGCAGACCGGGGGAATGTAATGTTAACAATGACAGGAAAAAACGTTTGTCCGAAATCACTCACTAATCACTTTATAGTGAGTTCACCATTTTGTGATGCTGTTCTGATGTTAAGTGAATCTTTTTCTACCCTGTATAGTGGGCTTAATGTTTCCCAGAGTGCATTGTGGAAAGGGGTGTACAACTGATGATCAAAGCAATAAAGCAAAGCAATATATACCATCATGCATTGCGCTTGCGGCACTGACTGGAAGAAAAATCTTCGAGAGACGAGAGGATAGAGGACCTCACTTCTAAGCCATTTCTCTCTGTCAATTCTACTCCTTGTTATTCCATTATTCCATTGTTTTAGACTATTTTTGTGAGGATGAAGACAAACAGGTTTATATTTGCAATTTAAAACAGTCTGTTTTAGTTTTAGTGTACATCCCTGATACTCCCAATGTCATAGTTCTAGTTTTATTTTGACTGACACGACACAAATCTGTGAGCTGTAGCGGTAAAACATGACAAACATATGATAATAAGAGCAGAGAAACGCATCACAGCACAAACTGCAGCAAGCAGGTCTATTTCTACATTCAAACAACATTTCAACGACGTTCTCCTTAAAAAACACCTCCTCTTTCATGCAGATCTTTTTGAAGTGCTTAAAAGTTTCTTACAGAAGGATTCATCGCCCTCCCAATGTTGGTATCCATAGCAACAGATTAAGGCCATCCCTCAGGAGAGATAAGAGGAGAGATGGGAAAGTTGTAGTGTGTGTGTGTGTGTGTGTGTGTGTGTGTGTGTGTGTGTGTGTGCGTGTGAGTGTGTGTGCTGCAGGTAAGTAGTAATCCATGGTTCGGCCTTTACAAAATCTATTTTGTCACCAACACACTTGGACAGTTTCCATGGCTACAGTACCTTACCCAATGTTCAGGAGGGGGGAGATGAAATTGGAGACCAGGTGGATCTATGCACAGAGAAAAAAAAGAGGTTGAAAGAAGACAAAGGTGAAACAGTTTGAAAAAAAAAAAATATAGACAATAAAATGATAATATAAAGGCAGACAGGAAGTAGAAAGTATAAATTAGTAGAAGGCATAAATTGACGGTATATTAAATGGAAGTGTATAAAGAATAGCTGATTGACATTTACATATGTTACACGTAGAAAAGGTGTTTAAGAATTTCCGGGGACTGCCTGCAGACACCTGAGGCAAACACACAACACGGTGCAACACGAGTGTCGCATGAAGTGTGTGCACCTGTAGCCGGTCGGGATCACTTCACTGACAGCATGGTGAGGCATGTTGCTAAGCACTGACAAATCCACAGAGATAGAGGGGATGAAAGTGTGGGGAGCGGAGGGATGAAGGAGGGAGAAGTGGTTGGAGAGGGAGATAGCGAGCGCAGGTCTGGCAGAGACGTTTTACTTGACAGAGCTCCATCAGATAGATTGATTTTTCCTCACACAACATATGAGCAGGGGCTTATGGCCAAGACTGATTCAACCATATCCAACTGCAGCCCCGTCTGAGGTGGACCGAATAAACGGCCCGACTTCACATTCAAGTCCCCCAGAAATCGATTTAAATATTTCATGAAAGTGAATCTAATTCAATCTAAATGAGACTAATCTAATCCTCTAAATCGTTAGATGAGAAGATTAATATGGCCCCAGTATTTGAGTGTTAACTCTGGAGCCTGTGCTGGGAGCTGATTAGTTTAGAATAATGGTGAGACTGGAGACAGAGGGACACATCGAAGGTGGTTCTGTTCAAAGCTTCAAAATGTACCTCGTAAGACCTAATATTTATACACCCTTCCTCTGTGTTTCAGTCTCTCGTCCACACTCAAATGGCATTTGAAGTTATTAAATAGCTAATGAAAAGTGCAGATTTTGGTTCCAGTTTCCAGAAATGCTAATATCACAGCTTATTGTGCACATGCTCACTTTGCTTTGTCTAATGAAATGCACCAGAAACAACAACAATGGCGTCTATACACCGGTTTCTCTACATTTAGTAAGCAGGGGTCTAAGTTTGCAGCTAAATTTAGCATCACTGCGCCACAATCCACAGACCTGCCTCTCCCAGTATTGCTAGTGATCTTCTCTGGTACTTGACAGATCTTTGATGCTGACTTTACTTCCACCTACTGGCCTGGCATGCTTGTTTGTGCATTTTTACTAGTTTGCAGTAGTGTAGACAAGGATTTAACATGTTGTGCCTTGTTACTTCTGTGAGCCTGGCAACGACACAATGACAACAAGATTCCCAGATGTC
Source organism: Hippoglossus stenolepis (assembly GCF_022539355.2). Lineage (NCBI taxonomy): Eukaryota > Metazoa > Chordata > Actinopteri > Pleuronectiformes > Pleuronectidae > Hippoglossus > Hippoglossus stenolepis. Next base: position 17,549,891 of record NC_061499.1, on the reverse strand, counting down.
ACCATCGCATGCCAACACAAAGTTCCAGCCAGTAACCGCCTGCAAAACTAAATCGAGTCATGAACCCTGCCTACTCCTTTAAAGCAGATGGGACATGGACAAAAAAAAAGAAAAAGTAAACGTTATATAAAACTTTCTCATAAAACGGTTCCTGTCATTTTAGGTTGTTCTTATCTCAGTGATGTTTGTTCAAGTGTTAATTTTCCAGTAGGTTTGGTTTTAAGTAGCGATTTAATGAAATGGAAACGGAGCTGAACAGCTGAGACTCAGACAACATCTGTATCCAAGATATGTTAGCTTCATTGTTTTTGCAGTGGGATGAAATGGAAACACATCGTCCATCTTTCTCTACAGTGTACATACAGCATGTGATAAAGGGATGTGAGTGGTTGTTCTGATCTAAGCATTAACTTTATTTATACAAATATGTGTCAGAGCTCCTACAGTAGCTAGGATCATTTTAAAGTCCGCGGATGACTCGGTGATTGTGAGTCTGCTTCAGGCACATGAGAACAGCCATGGACCGGTTGTTGAGCACTTTGTTAAGTGGTGCGAGGAGTCATTCCTCCAACTCAACATGTACTCAAAAACCAAGGATACGGCCATTGATTTTAGAAAACTTGCCCACACACACTTTGAGGACACTTTGATCAAAGGTCAAACTGTCCGCAATCTTATAAATACCTTGGGACTATTGTTGACTCCAAACCATAGACTGTAAATAAAGAATACAAGCTGAACTTTGAAGCAAACAGTGAAGCTGAGTGCAAAAAGGGGCACCAGCGTTTGAACTGTTCAAGTGAAATGTCTTATTTTCATATTGACAAAACCACGCTGACACTATTTTATCATGCTTTTGTTTTATCATTTTCTTTGGTGCCATGGTTTGGTAACCTGTCCTTAAAGGATAAAAAACAAACTGAGTCCAGGTTGTGAAATGGTCCAGTCGGCTGATTGGTGAGCCTCAGATGAGCCTCGAGTCCCTGTCCACCAGGCAGTTACAGAGGATGGCCTGCTCCATTACAAATGATGACTCGCATCCTCTGCATGGGGAATTTCAGCTTCCACCATCTGGTCGAAGGTTTACAGTCCCAAGGGGTAAAACCAACAGCGTAGAAATAGTTTTGTTCCAGCTGCAATTGTTCACTTGAACGGGTTATAGCCATATTTGCACATTTGTCCTAATCCAATTTTTATATTATATTATAACGATTTTAGCTCTTTTTGTCGTGGTTTTTGTGGTCTTGTCTTCTGTCAGTGTATTATAATTCTGAACTGTGTTTTGGATGGAGGCCTTCTCCTTGCTACAAAACAAATCTAACTACAGGTACAAATAAAGCAACCTAACCTAACTTAATAGCAACACAAAGGCCAGTTTTAATTATCAAAGCAGTTCTCATGAAAGCAGATCACGTCAGTCTCATTGATTGAGCCTTTTTTGTATTATTCCTCTTTGTAACACAGACTACAAATTAAACATGACCACCTGGGCAGGAAATTAGTATAATTTGTATTCGGGTTCAAATGATTGTTTTACTTTCCAACTGGGCATCAATTATGCAAAGCAGACTTTAGTAAGAGTGTCCTCTAATTAATGTGTGCCGCCTGCGTACAGCTGATTCATAGAGGTGCTGGCAAAAGCAGGAAAAAAGTGAATTCAAAAGAAATGAGCAGCGAGCCACATGTACAGTGTCACAACTCTAATTTCTTCTGCTATATTTTGTTTCTCAGTCTTCTACAGTTCTGCAGAGACACATGCGTGAGGATGAAAACAGTGTGAGCTAAATATGTTGTTTTCCTCAATGTCATTGAAAAATAAAATATGTCAATAAATGACAGTGTGAAGCACACTGGCTGGGAAGCTGCCACTTGCTTGATTACTATATTCAAGGCGTTTTATTGTGTTAAGATGACATGATTTGTAGCTTTGTTGGTACAATTTAACTCAAGTGACACTTTGAAAGTTTGAGTGACTTGTGAGATGTGATAATAGCCACATGCATCACATCTTCTTTTCATAGTCTCTGAATGGTGCATTTCTGCAGCATGGCTTTACAGAATTGTGCATTTTATTTGAAATACACCTCACACATATAACACACATCTACCTATTAATTCCATAAGCATCTGTCTGTCTGTGTGCATGTTGAACGCATATCTCGGGATCCGTTCATCTAATCAGCTTCACACTTGGCATGTGTATTGTAAATTGCAGAGAATGTGCAGTGCTGAGTTTGGTGATTTAGACTCGCAATACGTTCAATATTAAAACAATTTCAATAAACATGCAACCAACGCTCTGTGGTCAGTGGTGATCTGTGTTCAGTCTGTGGACTGAGTTGCACATGTCTATGTGCTAGAATAAACTCCAGTAGCTTAATATCGAGTTAAAGAGCTTTTATTTAGAAAAGTTGTGAACTAAGGTCTTAAGATTTGGTCAGTTGCCTAATGCACCTCTGAAATAGCTGACGTGCAAAACATTGACTACAAAATCTTCATTGCAGATAAAGCAGGTAGGATGAACACAACGTTTTCCAACTTCACTCCGCACCATAGACAGTGTATAAAAAAAGTTCTGCACACAACAATAGCATTCTCTATGGCACATCATCCAAAATACTTAATAAACTGCAGCACATCCAGAACTCTGCTGCCCGCCTGCTCACCCACTCCCGTGACCACATCACCCCTGTTCTTCAGAATCTCCACTGGCTCCCTGTCCCACAACGCATCCAATACAAAGTCTTTCTCCTCACCCACAAAGCCCTTCAGGCCCCCTCCTACCTCACCGACCTCCTCCATCACCACACTCCATCTCAAAACTCACCTTTTTAGAAGTGCTTTTAATGTGAATGTTTGATATGTGCTCTATGTTTTTATTGTGCTACTTGTTATGCTAAACTTTTAATGTTGTAAAGTGTCTTTGAGTATCATGAAAAGCGCTCGATAAATAAAATGTGTTATTATTATTATTATTATTATTATTATTATATATTATTATTATTATTATTATGTGAAATGAAAACTTACAGTCAAACACAACATTATCTTTTGTGTCCTTTGGTTTTCTCCATCTGAGCCTTCACACTTGAGGACTTTCTTATGAGGAGATAATCCTTTAGAAGTGCATCATTCTTCAACCCTCAGCTGTTTGTTGTTTGCTCTCATGAGGTGCAGCATTTCCCTCAGTCAGGATTTGAAAAGGACAACACTAATGCAAAACTGTAAAGCAGATGTTTTGTTCACATTTCCAGTACGTCAGTACAAAGTATTGTAATCTGTATTTGATTTTTTCATGCCAAGGTGATAAAGCGTCTAATGTGACATTAGGCCATAGACAGAAAACGCTTTTGTGTTGCCAATAGTTCACCGCTGTCAGCGGGGACGGCTTCAGCCTTTTATCTCTTTAGAGACTGACTTAAAGTTGAAATTTCACCCTTTCATGTGAAAGCGCAAAGGAGTCGAATATAACATGAATAAATATTCAAATCAATGTGAAATGACTTGAGATTTCTTAGAAATAAACATTTAGGTTTGTGGTTTTTTTTCCTACTTTCAATCAAGAGTGTGATCTTTCAGTTTGCCAGCTTTTACTCAAACCCCTGAGCTCGCGCCTGAATAGATTTGCTCTTCTTGTGCTCCAACTGCACTCAGATATTCTGTTGCTTGGAAATTGTTCCTATTATCCACCTTCAGTGTGCCAGTGTGCACAGGAAATATCTGCTCAGATATTTCTCCTTTGCGAATGGATTTTTGTGCAACAAGTCTGTCATTCCTCCCCAAACAATAGAATGCCAAGTATAATGTTGACAAATTACATTTTCCATGCACCCACTTGCCCCTTGCACTGCCTGTATCTCAACAGACGGAATATACTGTTCATATATTTAGGTTCATGTTGGGTTAACTTTAGGCTCGGTTTAGTTTAAAGGTTGAGTGTGTAGGATTTAGTGATATCTAGTGGTAAGGTTCCATGTTGGAGCTGAACCCCACTAACCTCTCCCTCCCCTTCCAAACATGAAAGAGAACCTGTGGTAGCCTTCAGTTGTCATAAAAACTCATGGCAGCCTCCGTAGAGAGGACCAGCTCCCTATGTATATGTATAGTATTTAAATATAAAGGGCCTATTTTAGGGTAAAGAAAACAACAGTTTGTACAATTTAGAGGAAACATCCTAGTGAAAACATCACTGGGATTATTTCATATTCATTTTCTGACAATAGATCCCTGTCACCTAAATCGTACACACTGGACATTTAAGTTCAAATCAGGTAAAGTTTAGGTTTAGGTTCAGATTAGGTTATGTTTAATATCAGGCTCTGTTAAATTTAGGTTTAGGCTAGGTTAAGTGTGAGTTCAGGCTAGGTTAAGTACAGGTTATAATTTATACTCAGGTTAGGTTAAAGTGAAACAGACATCGCCTGGGTTCTGCAGATATAATCTCTACCTTTCTCTGTGCATTGATGTGCACTGTGGCGCATTAAGAGCAACTGCTCAAGTATTCATTGCATGAACCTTGGGCAAAATACTACACCTCTATGTATTATTATGAAATGTTATTTCATCATTCTTACATCAATATTAATAGTTTTGTTTAATTATGGATTTAATTTCAAATCATAATGACATTTTTCATGATAGTGGAGAAGTCTTCAGTTTGTGGCCCTCACCGCACATCCAATTACATGTCCCCTGCCTCCTGTAACAGTGTGTTTACACAGAATCCATAAAGACTGATATTAAGATATGAAAAATGTGTAAACAAAACAGCAGTTACAAACCTCATTGGTACATTATTTAAATGTGAAGCAACTGTTGTTGGGTTTAATATCTGCTGCTCCACTGTGTCTCTGACCACTACAGACAAAGCTATGTACAGTCCTGTTGATTCAAAAATGCAAATTTAACATGAATCAGAGAGAAATGCTCCATTCTCCCTGAAACCAAAATGAAACATTTGCAGTTTGTCAGAAACGGTGAGATATAATTCTACAGGCAGCCAGTTTGGTCCAGGAGTTGGAATTCAGCAAATTACATGAGAGACATAGGTGATGGAGTAGAAAATATTAACCAAGCACATCGATGCTTTCATGATCTTCAGGATTCATCATCGCGTTGTTCATCCTGTGACTTTTTAAAATCCTCAATTTGAATTTATGACTCATTGCATAATTGAGGGAGCAGGAGAACTCATTTACTCAAGCCTCTAATTCTCATGTCACTTTCCATGCATTGAGAGTATCTTCTGCAGTTACCACAGCAACGCCACAAACTAATCTGGTTAAGTAGGATAAACCTGAAGTGGCTTGGCTCTCCTCCTTGATTGCACCAACTGCTGAAATTCAAACCGCAATATTAGATCTGCAAAATTGTGATGGCAGGAAGTGGAGAAAAAAGCCCTGAAGTGTTTGAGGTTTGACTTCCCCTTGGTGCGATGAGTAGGATGAGTTAGTACGGAGACAATCAACACCTCCTCTTACGTGTGAAAAAAAGAGATATACCATCTGGTGTTGTCTGCTGAAACGCTGGCACCGAACTTTGTCCCGCTGATTGGTTTGTTGTGTCACTTCGCTATTCACTTTCTGGGTTTAAGGAAGCAGCACATTTTTCTTGTATTATAGTGTATTATCAATTTCATCAAAAGTTGTTTTTTTTCTTCTCTAATGGTGCAGGAAGGGGTCAACGGCATCCTCACATGATCTAAAGCACTCTGAACTTGCTAATAGGCCTCATTGCAGCTCTGGTGCAGTATATGGCTGCTGTAATCTCTTAACAAAGAGATAATGTTCCCTCTAATGGACTAATGTGCACAGATTAGCCACAATAATCGAGTGTGCATCCGACTTTCTGTAGTATACTGTACATGTTTCTGATTTTTAGTGTGTGTGTGTGTCGGTGACCTGTTTAGCCATTTTTGTGTTTTTATGATCATCTCTCTTTCTTTCTGTGTGTGTGTGTGTGTGTGTGTCCGTGTGTGCTTGTCTTTCTATAGTTATAAGGGCCATTTTTGTCTCGATAACTTTGTCGTGACGACATTTTGGCTGGTCCTCACAAATTCGCAAAAGACTTGGTTGTAGGGTTAGAATTAGGTTTAGGTTAGGTAAGGGTTAGGGGTTAGGCATTTAGTTGTGATGGTTAAGGTTAGGGTAAGGGGCTAGGGGATGTATTATGCAACTGAGTGTCCTCACAACTATAGACAGACATGTGTGTGTGTGTGGCCATATTATCAGAACTGTATGTGTTTCAGATTTTGAGTGTGTGTGGGTGACCTGTACAGCCATTTGTGTTTTAATGAGCATCCGTGTGTGTGTGTGTGTGTGTCCTGACAATTAGTAAGGAGACTGACAGTAAATTGCATGTTTGAGCTATAATAAGACACATCCATTCTCCACTGTGTGACACACTCTTTCAAACACGTTCACACACATTTGTTTTCTGTCTTAGTGGCGACCACAGTGTATCTGTACCGGCTGCAGGGGGATCAACACGGCATTACATTTTCTCTGACACTGCTGAACTTTGATTCAGACATCCAGTGAGTTATTTCCTCCATATGGTCGGACAGCTCCTTTGGACCAGCAGCTTCACTAAGCCCCGTTCAAACACACTGACTCAAAGACTAGAGATGACACATGATGGCAGTCTGCGTGTTGTTACACATATTGGCACTCGTCACCCAGACTCCCTCCAGGTACAGTCAGAGGGCGCCCTAAATAAATGTAGGCCAATTGTGCAAGGGTGGAAACCGATCGTGCTAATTTCAGTTTTTTTTGTGATGACAGTTTTCTCTATTCTGCTGCACTTTCCTACACAGTCTCCCATACGCTTGCAAAAGACGACACACACAGAAGAAACGATGCCAGAACAACAAAAACAATCACTGTTACCAGATTGTGGAACATTATCGGCATGCGGCTGGTATTGTTTCCACCTTGTGAATCAGTGTGTGTGTGTGTGTGTGGGGTGGTAAACACAGTTGCTCCTCACACACATATAAGTATAGTGCTACCACACACACACACAGTCAGTGGCATGAGTCACAGAGCTGCTGGAGCATACAGATGACAGATAAAGAAGAGAAAAATTGGAGGGCACATAGATTTAGATACTGTAAATTTGCCAAAGGAGAAGAGGTGTAGAGATAAAGAGAATTAAAAAGCGGTGAGGAGTAAAGAGGGAGCAGAGAGAATGGATAATTAAAGGAGGTGTGTGTGTGTGTTTCCTCGGTCCTGTAGAACTGGTCACTGATTTATTTAACCAAGTGGTCCCAGCAGCCAGCTGTCACTCCAGCAACCATAACCCACCCGCCATTCACATCCATACATTTGCATGAACATTCACGCTGTATAAACACATACACACTTATATATATAACCTTGTACAGACCCCAGTCCATCACTGCATCTCTCTGTCTCACAGAGGGCCACCTGGCAGCAACCACTCCCACCCGCCGCAGCACAGGGTTCCAATCATGACTGATGGCCTGTCACATACACATGACACCACACACAGCAAACGAGTGAATACACTTGTGTGTTGTGCACACACACACACACACACACACACACACACACACACACACACACACACACACACACACACACACACACACACACACACACACACACACACACACACACACACACACACACACACACACACACACACACACACACACACACACACCCTATTTTATTGAGGTTGGCAAGGTCTCGGCAGAGTGTGTGCTTGTCGAGGTGGAAATGGTCTGCGGGTGAGAGGTGCTCAGGTTCAGGAGATTTTTCATTCTGTATCTTCCTGGAAACCCTTCATTGTTTCACCCCACAGTTTCCACATTTTCTTCTGCAGTCAATTGACTTATTGTCTGGGTTTTTACAGTCATGTGAGCAGCCAATCCCTGTAATGATGCACCCTTAAGGGGACGCTTGTATGTTTTTTCTGTTCTGACCACTGTGTCTTGGTCTTTACTTCAGGAAACCTATATTTACATATGGTGTACTGTGTAGATAGACTGATCAGCGGAGGTAAACAGAGACAAGGCCAGCTCTATAACTTTATTTTCTCCCTTGGTACACAGTGTCAGTATAAATACATCTGCAAAACCTTTACTGGCAACACCTTTGATTTGTTTGCCAAAAATATTTGTTCATGGCAGCTAAAGCATTGGTAATTGCGGCAAGTGAAAGAGCTGCTCACATTAGGGAAAGATTGTGATTTAGGTGAAAGAGTTAAAATGTCAATGTTGACTTGAAGCAGGAGATGGGACTTGTTGATGGGACTCTAGATATAATATATATAATATTTCACTAGGTACAACCAAGGTTTTTTAGCATGTTGGCATTCTGTTCTATGAATCGACTGGGTTACACCAAATATTCATATGTTCATCATAATATTTGTTTGTTAAATCATCAAAAATACAAGCTAGTTTCCTACTAAAAATTAGGATTTTTAACTGATAAGGTAATCACAAACGTTTGTCTTCTGAAAAAATGAAGCAAAGGAAACAAGGATTAAAGTAAAGATTCTGATAAAAAAGTATTTCAAATATTTTCATCATCCAAACTTGGTTTTAATCCATTTTCAGAAAACAGGAGAAATCTGATTTTCCCAATCATCTTATTTTTCTAAGTTGCAATCTCTGCCATCTCTCCAGTTGGTATTTGAGTCAGGCTTGAGCTAACCAAGGCAACATCTACATAGTTATTGAATACACACAAAGTTCTCTACATGCAAAACACCTCAGTGAAAAGGTTAAAAGGGAGACTATGTCCTCAAGTCCAACAAGGAAGCAGAAAATTAGGTTATGCTTCAGATCCTTAATAACCATGTACAATTGAATAAGACTAATAATAATGATTTTAAATGAATATAGAAATAAGCATCTGTGGTCAACCTTAAGGATTCTTTTGTCCAACCTTACACTTGTCTTGTGTGAAACCAAACAGTGATTAAGTGCAGTGCCTCCCCTTGTAGCCTTCTGTATTGAACACCTCTTGTCACATGAGGGGAATGAGAGTATGTCCGTGTTTGGCCTGTATCCATTAGCTGCTCATTCTACCTGGGTGGCTGAACACACATTGGCGCACACGTTGATAATCACTGGCGTGCACGAGGGCCCACATGCACATCGATCCGTAAGGTGTTCAATATGTGCTAAGTAAAGTGCACAGGCTTGTGGACAGGTCTATCTGAATGCCTGGGTGGAGAAGAGGGACGGAAGGGGAGGTCAGGAGTTTTATTAGTGGGAGGAGGTGATGAGTCGTTTGTTAACCGAGTTGGATACACATTAAAGAGTAAATACTGGTATTTCAAGCAGTTCATTCATTTCATTAATAGACTTTTCTGTGTTTCCAAGTGCGGTATCATAGTTAAAAACATATTTCATATTATGCAATTAATCAATAAAGAGCTACTGAATTTACTTTCCTTAAGTTTTTACTGAAGTAAAAGTTTCATAATTATCATACTTCCAGAATTTAATAATTAACTCAATTGAAAAGAAAGGTGTTTTTTTTGGTTGTTAAACATCCGAACTAGTGTAAAATATTACCACAGCACGTAAGAAGACTTCCTGTTTTCCAGCAGTCAACCCCAGGGGGTGTGCTGCAGATGAATCATCACTATTCTTACAAAATGAACAAAACAAACCAGCTCTTTAGAGGTTCTCCTCACACTAACACTCAATGTCCCACCAGAGATTCCTCCTCATTCTTGTCTGCTAACCAGCTTCTGGCTGTAGCTTCATATCGTTTCACCTGAGTCGATATTTCCCAAAATGTCACTCGATTTCTTTTAAACCTGCCCTAGTTTGGGGTAAACATGAAAACAAGCTGTGAAACCAGCCGTCGTAAATGCAGCTTTTAATCTGTTGTTTTTATTGACTTGTTAGTTTATATTCACAATTAATTCCTCTGCTCTTTAGTTTTACTTTTATTGCTGCAATATCACAATTTCTACAGAGATCGATTCAAATTTTTATGTTGTTTCTGCTTTTATATAACTGTAGTACATTTTAGATTTCACTGCAGAAGTTCACAGATCCAGATAAATTTGGATTATTTAGCTCATGGGTTTTAGCATAATTTCACTCTGACGCTTTCTTCTTTAAGTCAAAGAAAGTTTATATGCTCAAAAATGTTCTGTTTAAATGTGTACTTAATACTTCAACACATCAGTACAGACAGTGAGCTGGCTGGATACGACATGTAGAGACGTTTGAATAAAACCTTTGTCAAACGTCTGCTTTTCTTGGACAGCATATAGTTTACACTGATAACTGTTGTAACAATGGGTTCTTGATTCCAGAGAAGCAGGTATCTAGGTAGTTAGCAAGCTACCTGTCACGTTCTGGGGAAAAACAACTCCGATGAGACAACTTGGGCATAATGCAGGCAAAGTCCAAAAACCAGTAGATAAGTCCAAACCAATGAACTAATCCAAATGGGGAAGGCTAAAAACAGGTAATAGAAATACACTAGGGAGACTGTGTCCACTGATATACAAAGGAAAGACAAAGCATGGTATATATGGGGTTTCTTGGGGGGGACTCAGGGGCTGGATTAATCAGGTGACCGGTGAATATGAGTCAAGTGACAGGGAAGCAAGAACTGAAATGACAGGATGAGAAGTAACAAGACCAAAAATCAATGCATAATTTAACAAAACAGGAAATCCAACAACAAAAAGGCAGAGGCAGGAGGTGGATCACGACACTACCTATCTCTGCCTCTACTCATGGTTTTGGAATGGTTTGGGAATTCAAAATAAAAAATAATACCTCCGAAAACTTTTCGTACTCAATGTCTCTCCAGCCTCATGCATGATGCTTCACTGTGTGGAGAAAGAAACTTTTTTGATGAGGTTTGATAGTTTGCACAATCTTGGGGGATTTGTGCACCGAACGCAGCTTCCCCAGTCTGCAAGAAGATGTTGCAGAGTTAGTTTGCAAAGCCTCATCCCCCACGAGAGTGCCGATGGTACCTCCAGGTGAATGTACCAGACGTGGTGTTTGAAACCTGGCAACACTGGGGATCATTCCGCCGCCACCGCTCCCAGCTGCAGTCCTCACAACGGATTACACAAACCCCGGTGGAAATCTCGCTCGTCCCACTGCCTGTGGGAACGATTCTCTGGATGGCCCTTCAGATGGAGAGAAGTGGTGCTCTCGGCTGCATAGCGGAGCATATTTTTGCAATGCAGCCAGTGGTCATCGTGGCTTGTGTGAAGGGGCTGTTCAAGTCAGGTATTGAAAAGGAATATCTGTGTCAACTGTATCTGTGCACAATGAGCGGAATGTCGCCCCACTTATCAGCACTTTCAACTCTACGTTTGGTACACGCTCTTCAAAACAACATGAGCACACTAACTTCAACAGCAGGAGGTTCAGCGAGGTCGGTGTACGCTGACGATCTTCCGTTTTGATCATCCCCGTGTTATAGCACCTGCTTGCTGCCCTACAACGGGTAAGTAGAGCTGCTTTGTTCCGTTGCTTACTAACTAGCACGCGTCACAAAGAAGAGATCTCTAACCTACTAAATAAAACACAAGCCTCTGGGCACTAAATATACCAGTATGCTGTCAAAACACAGACAGTACTAGACAACTGATGTTTATTTATGTCAAGGGGGATATAGTGAATTGATTCATCACTCAACTATGCAGCTATACCACTGTACTGTACTCCTAACAGGCTGCTGTATACTGACAGCCATGGATTGCAAATGCCAAAGACAAGATGTGCCCGAACCCCTGGTGCCAACCATGTAGAGGCAGCTCGCCGGTGTGTTTGGATTATTAGGTTTTCATTTAAACATGAACTCTGAATGAAGGCTACATACATCATCTATCATAAAGAAGTGCCCCACCATGCATCTGTCGCTGAGTGGCTCATTACAAAGAAGATTCAGATGCTTATTGCTTGACAAACCAAATGAGTGGGACAAATGACAACCATGGGACTGTGACGACACTGTGCCTTTTATGTTCAACTTCAGAGATGTTAACGGAAACAGAAGGAGCCGTCTGTCCATACTCTGCTTTAACTTCGTTAGAGACGACTATAGGACACCAGGAAGAAATTTATATTTTGGCTGAAGTTTTTGAGGAGAGACTTTATTAGTTTGTAAGAAAGTACAGGCGTCTGTATGTTGTTACTTTGCCCCGGCACAGGGACAAATATCTGCTTTTGGAACATTATCACAACCTCATCCACCATTGCCATGTTTGTTGAAACTCTTGACTCCACTTCCACCAACCTTTCTTACATCGAACAGCATACAAACACAGTTTAGTGCCACTGCGGTCAAATACCAGGGTCAAAACACCGATACAACATCACATGGTCACCTACCCTTATACCTGAGCTGCACAGCACTACACAATGATTATACCGCAAAATTCCATTTTATCCCCAACACCCTTATTTGAGCACACATCACTGTATAACACTTGTCATGTTTGAACAGCCTTCTACTCTGAAAGTGAATGTGTATATCACGTCTGGCTGAGGCATCCGAGAGCCTAGAAATGATATGAGTGAAAACAGCCAAAGATTCCGCAGGTTAAGGTCCATGGGGAAGAATACATGAAGTCAATCAAAAAACTGTAGCTTCTCAGTGACTGACAGCAGTTTGTTTTACTGATCAGCGCTGAGTTACTGTCTGTCACTGTGGGAATGTAAAGCAGCACTTTCTCTGCATAAATGTTAAAAAGCTGCTGCCAGGTCTATGATGACCCCATGCCTTTCATCGCTATGCTCCCAGCAGCCCAGCCCTTCCCCAGTGCAACTATATTTAGATCCAGGGCTCAGAATACAGTGGCCAAGTAATCACCCTCATCCTGTGTGAGTGATGAACTGCTCCCAGCCTCCCTCCGGGGCTCTACGGGGGGCTGAGGAGCCTCTGCCAAGCACTACAGTGGTCTGTATCAGCGTCACTTCAGTGTCTGCAACCAGAGGCTCACACTCACATAAACACCCACAGGACCACCGATCTGTGAATGAAATGATCTGAAATATGTATACACACACACACACACACTTCACACTGATTACAAACAGACTGAAAATCAAGCACATTTACTGAAATACCAAAGTAAACGTTGGAGATTCCTCCCCCGTTGAAACTGCTGGAAAAATCTTTGATTTATGAAATGCTTGATTTTCAGTCTGTTTGTGGTCAGAGTTAATCTCAACTCAAATGTTTTACTTGGTATCACAAAGTATTTATTTGTTATTTTCCCAGATCATTATTTTTAATGTTTTTCCCGAACTCAGGGAATAAGAATGAGGTTAGTTCAAATTTTGTAATTTATAAGAGGCAAATGTAGCGTACTTCATACTTGCAATTAATCTGATTTCCACATATGTATTCGGTTTATACATTGTCTCGATTTATTTCTAATTTGGATGTAGTCACATGTATTTTCTTGCTCTAAATTTGCCAAGTCCGTCACATGTTTATTCATGTGTTTCAATATATATATATATATATATATATATTTTCACTCTCTCTCTATATGGTCACTCCTTGCTCCAACCAAAGTCTCCGCATTCAAGATGATACAAGATCTCAGTCAAGCCAAACTTGGTTGCCATGGTAAAAGTCCCCTCCTCTTTCTTCCTCTCTCCCTCTCTCTTCATCTCCAATCTATTTTAATTAAAGCGTGAGAGATGCCAAAGGCCAGTCAGCCTGTCTGGTCATTGCCGTGTCGACTCTGTCCTGTCACGTTTGCTCAGACTCAAGCAGACATTTCCCCTCCATCGTTCCTGTATGTACTGTATGTGTACAGCGTTTCCCCTTTGTTTACTTTCTCCCAGTGCCGCTCTCTGAGTCATACATTTTAAACTCCACCCTCTAAAGCTAATAATAGACATCTATCAGACTATGCCTAAATGAAAGCAATATATCACCTGACCGCGCTGTTTCCTATAAAGTTTAAATTGATTTTGTAGTTTACTGCCCACTTGTGGTGGCAACAGGCTTTTGTCTCTAAAACTAGCTTGACTACCGGTTGATGCATCTGTCGTTTCTGTCAGAAAGAGAGTTCTGTTTTCAGCAGAGGGGAGAGCAGATAGTTTTGGACTTTTGCACATTGAGGCTTTGTAAAGCTGTTTTCAGACATGACCTCCGGGGGAAATCCGGAGAGTTGGCCACGGACTTTACCCCCAGTTTGCCTTTCACAGATGCACAACACAGCAGGAGGTTCTCTGCACAGACGCGTTCGCATCAGCAGCAAATCCTCTGCATTATTCAGGCAAGAGGTGGAGCAGTCCGAGGCAGGAAGTGACGTATTAACTCTGCTGCGTAGATCACGTGATTTTGTTTACAGCGCCCCAACACCGCCGTCAGATCTTATCACCACCATCTCTCCTGACATCGTCGTCAGCGTCTTCTTAGAGATATTGGTTTTCTTTGAGTTTTTTTCATTTTTTGCATCATCAACTCCCCACGTTCACACATGCACCTCTTCCGGGTAAAATACGGTTTCAGTGTTCAGTGCATGACTGAAAGCAGCTTAAGTGTGGAGAGGGATATTGTCTCTGTGCAACAACTGCAGTACGTTTGAGACAGCATACTGTTACACAAGCGGTGCAGCTGCCTCGAGTGCATGTGTGTGTTGGTGTGTGAGGCAGGGGACTGGAGCAGAGGGTTAGAAGTTATCAGTCCAGCTGTAAACTAGCAGTTGCAGTGTATATACAGCGTTCAGGCTGTTTGTCTGTAAATTAATGCGGCTACTCCTCAGGAGCCAATACGACAAGTTCCCTTCAATTGATACCCAGAGCATTACCATAATTTGAAATGAAAATTAAATGTCAGAAACTTTCTAACAACATGTCACCCCCTCCCCCACACCCCTGGAGGTCAGATTGGAGGAATCAGATATCAGACCACTCATCTGTCACATCACATTCTTTACGCAGGCGAATCACAGCTAATTAATGTGCAGAGAGAGCAAACATTTGACCTCCTCCGGCTCAAAAATAGTCCCACAATCCTTTGGGTTGGCAGAACTGCGCAACGGGATGTCCCGATTTCCAGCCCATAAATGTGTGCGATAATTACTGCAGTGCAGAGGCTAATTGGGCCAATGCATATTAATTCATTATAATGTCTCCCTTCTGGTCTCCTCTTCAAATCTGGGCCTCATCTGTTGGAAGGGAGTTTGTCCTGGCAGATTCCTGAGAGACACAGAGGTATTATTCTCAGGTAATATCCAGAGATATCCAGATGTCTGTCTGAGCTAATATAGATATTCAAAGCCACCCTCTGTGTTTTCAAGTGTGCTTGAAATAGAAATCTTAAGAACACATTTTAATCCCAAAACTGGAGATGAGATTTCTCATCTCTATGACACGGTTTACTCTCTCACTTCCTTCCTGCAAGTAAGACTTCAAAGACAACTGATGTTCACACGAGAAAAAGTCCTTAAGCTTTGTAATGATCAGCGGATGAGTGTGTACACGTGTGTAAGAGAAACAACTAGTAGAGCCTGGACCGAGAATGGTTGCCATAGGATACTGCTTAGTATTGACTTCTGGCAAAGACTGAGATCCTCAGGTTTTGTGTGTGTGTGTGTGTGTGTGTGTGTGTGTGTGTGTGTGTGTGTGTGTGTGTGTGTGTGTGTGTGTGTGTGTGTGTATTCTTCAGCCATTCGTCTGAGAAAGCCTTTATTACATGTTAAATGAACCAAATGAGCAGATAGCAATCAGCCAAAGGGCAAAATGAGCTTCGGCACAGCAACCCTGAATACAATAGAGGCAGGCTGTGACCTTAAGCCATGGTGACTGTGTATTTGTGTGTTCATCTTACCTGAGGCCACATTATGCACATGCAGATACATACAGAGTATAAAGCTCCATCAACATGTCCTCCATAGACAGCACCAACTAACCAATCTGAGCCGTATTATTATCAAAGCATTATCCATTTTTCTTTATGAAATTCTTTGTCATTTATTTGAAGAGGACATAATTGAGCCTGTAGGCGAGAAGGCTGTTTACTAGGATGGAAGAAGGAGATGGCAGGAAAAAAAAATCAAATTATGGCTAATCAATGGCCTAATAGTGCATTTGAAAAGGAGCTGAAAAGAAACGTAGTTAAATGGAGGAAAGAGTAAAAGTCGGAGGGAGAGATATATGACGGAGCCGTGTCAGAGGAAACGAGGAGAATGTTCGGTTGGTTTATGAGAATGGGATGATGGTGATGAGACAAACTAAGTGGAAGAGGAGGGAGAGGAGTGTGTCTCTGCAGGGGCATGAAAGGGAGAAGAGCCAATGGCTAAAACTCGGATTATTACAGTGTCTGTAACAAGGGAGAGGAGAACAGACAAAAACACAGCTTTAAGACAGAGTACATACTCCACATATAGCCTGTTCCACCATTTCATTGCAGCTACATGATATTTACTCAGCGTGAAATATTCATTTCCATGGCAGGAGGGAAACATCTGAGATTTGTCATGCATCATTTTACTGGCCCAAAATTCACCCACACGAATGCAAGTACATTTAAAAACACAGTGTCTAAATAAACACAGATAAAAGGAAATACCGTTATGAAATGAAATATCTAACGACAATTCCACATATGTCTGCCGGTCTGTGGAACACATTTTCGTGAACCATTCATCTTATCAGCACCACACTGAAGGCGTGTTATATTTGGACACACGGTACGTTCAATATTAATACAATTTAAAAGAATAGGCAACCAGTGCTTTGTAGCAGTCAGTGGGGGCGCATTAGTGTGCCTTCGGTCTGCGAACAGAGTTGAATCTTCTTCTACGGCCACAAATAAAATACAGCTGTGTTCAGCAACTGGCAGCCTGGGGTAAAATTATATCCGGCCCGCAAGATCATTTTACGATAATTAGATTTTTTTTTATTTCAGCGTATTAGACTGACAATTGGGTGTATCGCTGGTGCTGTTCTCCGTCATGGCAGCAACATTTATAGCATCAAATGTTTGTTGCTACAATGCTTGTTTGAGCTGAATTACGAAGCTTTTATTTGGAAAAGTCGTGAACATGGGTCTGAAGATTATGTCGATTGCTTAACAGACCTGTGAAATAGCCAACACGCAAAAATATAACACCAGTTAAAGCCACTACAAGGATTTTTTAACTGGTTATGAAACAGTCTTATTTTAATGTTGCTGCCTCTTTAAGCCCTACAACAGCAAACTTGCTTTTTCTATAAACTATTCTCAATGTCTGCGGTCGGGATGGATTACCCACCAAGTCAGATGCAATGATTTATGGCAGTCAGGCTGGAAAAGTATGGATTTCTTGGGTTCATTTTTTATGCATCTTTATTTTATGTGAATATGTTGAGTATTTTAATTTTTCACGACTTCTAAACAAATGCACATGCCGTCTGGACCATGGTTTTTACTTCAAGTGACAGTGGAAACAGTACCACGTTTGTCCACAGAGGTGCAAAACTCAATAAAAATGAAAAGTTCCTTGTAGGAGCTTTAAGTAAATCCTTCTAACTTATATATAAGCCACACATGTGCACAGTAATATAGCTAATTCAGTTTAATTTGATGGAAAACATTCACTAAAAATTGTTACTGCATATAAACCAGGTAGGATGAACACACTTCACTCTGACTGTTTATAAAAAGTCAGTTCAAGCAAATAGCCCACTCCAAACAGCCCACTCCAAACAGGCAGGTTTAAAACAGGTAATTTTATATAAATACCTCAGTAAACACTGTAATAGCAGGATTGGGATAATAATAATACTAATAGCATCAAGTCTGAAGGAGCTTTTTGACATGGCCTGATATGGCTATATCATATAGCCTATATCATGAGGTGTCTTTTAGTTTTGAAGACAAAGTAAAATACCCAAAATCTAACTATAGCTACATTAATAGTTAAAATCAAGAGCAATGTCAGAATTGTCTCCAATATAAGTGAAAGTGTCATTTGTACAAAAAGCTAAAATGTGGTGAGCTGCTTATTCTCTGAGGAATTTACAGGCACAATGTGATGAGTGAAATCTTTTCTTCATGCTGCACGGAGAGAAGACTCACATGTTCTTATCTTTTAAACTCTATCTATAGCATGTGTACCCTCAGGGAAACAAAGTCAAGAACACAATTACTAACCAACCTCATGACAAGGATGATTCAGTCAGTCATACTTCCAGGTGTTAATCATGCGTTCCTCAGTTCAATGACCTTTTCATGTCACAGTTCAGTTGGCTGTCAGCTGACTCTCATCTGACCTCAGCTTGAACACACAGAATCACATAGCCAGAAGCAAAAATCTATATATTGGTTAAAAACTAAACCAAAATGATTATTTCTCACACATCAGGGTCAAAAACGAGGAAATTAACACGCACTTCGATTGGAATGAAGGCAGCCTTGGTTTACCCCAGAGAAGAAAAGAAGAGAATTTGTTACATTCAAGTGCGACTGTGACATCACCCATTGGTTTTCAAACTGTTGTTTTCGAAGCCTTTGGCATTTTGACAAGTGCCACCTTGGTTTTTTGAAAGTACTAAAAGTAATCATATTTGGAGGAGCAGGTGTTAAGCCTGACAGAGCTCGAGGACACCGCATGCCCGCCTACACCTGCGATCTCCACCCATTGGACGATGCTTACTGTCAGTCACATGCCCCAATGCATATCATGGTTCATTGAAGACTTGAGAAAGCGATTAAGACCATAAACCCCTGAGGAAAATGTTTACCAATGCTATAAATCAAGAGAGAAATAGGGTAATTTTCTTATAGACTTCTATAGAAATTGACTATGCAGCCAGTCATCAAGAAAATACAAATTTCAGGCACTTCTGCATTGGCACCACTTTCTGTATCTGGAGTCTATGTCCATTTTTACGTCTATGGCTACATATTCAGTTGCAAAGCCGTGCAGGGGAACCGATGACCACATTTACCAAATGTCAACATACTCGGACAAAGCATGCAACCTGTAGAGGCATTATCCAGCATATTTGCTACTTTATGCAAGTTTCAACTCACCACTGAGGGGAACAAAATCTAGGCTGAAAGAAGGCAAAGGGGGGGAACTACTTCATAAACAGACATGCAGAAAGCGATAAGGAAGGAGGAGCTAAAAGATACAATCTGATTCAGATCTCTCCTTCGTTCAAGTGTGAAGGTGGCAGAGGAAGCAATAATTCCAACTCTCTCCAGCATCCAACTCAGCACCTCATTTTCCACTAACATATTCTGGGCAGCGTTCCTGATGGAACTCCTCACAACTGTCCGACAAAAAGTCACGGTGAAGATGCTGAAAGTTTCAAGAGATTTATCTAGAATTTAAGGGAACGTTGCTGTAATTAATTGATGCTGTAGCGAGCGCAGTGCAGAAGGTTTTCATCTTTAATGGTGCCGCTCGGGAACGCACTCAGGCAAAGTGTGCATTACTGCTTATTCATAATTGATGTGTCACATTCACCACACAGAGCTCTGGTTGGGTTGACTGTGTAAAGGGATATGCCACACACTCCAGATTGAAATGGAGGCACTCTGCAGCACAGCCTCTCTCTCGCTCTCTCTCGCTCTCTCTCTCTCTCACACACAAAGCACATGTTTCTTTTACTACTCCATATTTTGTTACATAACAGTATTTATAACTCTTTACCATGCCTCATTACAATTTTCAGCAGTTTTACATACATAAATCATACATTATACTTTGCCGAATTATGTTTGATAATGTAATGCTTTCCACTTGTATGAAAAGGCGACAAGTGATGTCACGTTTATTTGATCTAAAATTGGCAACAATGACATACATACATATCGCAGGCAAGTCCCCCTCCCTCAGTGAAAGGACAGTGAAAATGAGTCTGGTTAAGCCTCTTCTAGGCAGGCCCCCCCCATACTTATCTTGTTTAGGGCCCCCAAATGTACAGGGCCAGCCCTGATTCAGACGACATACAGTATGTCTGAGACAAGATCGTCTTTTGAGGTTGTATGACTCATTAAATGTTTAATTAATGGTTAATATAGAGAAATTCATGTTCACCACTGTAGCTATATTGACCAGACAGTTAACCACATGGGGAGGAGACATAGAAGCTCTGATAATGAGGTGAGAGAAAGCTCAAGCTATCAAGTTATTGAATTTATTGACTTAAATATCACAAATATAGTGGCTTTGAAAAGTATTCGGAAGCATTCACCGTTAGTGTTTATCTATCTTATAATTCCAAACATCTCTGTCCGTCTGTATGTGGAACAGATATCCCGAGAACTGTTCATCTTTTTGGCTTCACTGCGTTCAATATCAATGAACTTTGTGTAAACATGCAACTTGGGTTAATAACAGGCACTGCATTAATTGATGTAATTTCAAGTGGATGCAACTGCCAATCTACACATAATTGCGAGGTGGAAATATGCCTTCATAATTTATTTGCAAAGTCACTAAAAATGTAAAACTGAAATCACCCATTGGCAAAGTAAATTAAACATAAAGAAAGACAATTTTGTCCATTTAAAATTAAATCTACAACACAACTAAGTGCACAAAGTGATGAAGCCACTGTATATGAAATAAGTTTTCAAACTCAAAACTAAAACAACATTCCAAATACAATCATTTCAAAATTTGTTTATCTGGCAGACTCCTGTAATGTTTTGAAACGGCAAAACAAGAAGGCTGAAAGGAATTCATACCCATCAATAGTAGCAGCAGGTTGCCACCTCAACTGACGACATAACTGGCTCAGACCCTAAATTAACTCCTTCATGTGTGCAAGAGCTTTTTTTAACACACACTCATTCACCCATATATTCTAGGAACATTTAATCCAGCAGAATCCATGAAAGTGTGTGACTAAAGTCAATCCTCTCTCTGGGCTGGTTGGCTTTTTTAGCGCAGGCATATTTTGGCCAGGGTTTACAGGAGTGGCCAAATGTTGCCTAGGCAACAGACAACCGCATTTGCTCAACACCACACACACACACACACACTCTACATGAAGAAAATTCATGAAGGGGTGAATGAGCACAAACACACAGACACAACAACACAAAATAATCCCTTTATCCTAATACACTCAAACACACATCACTTGTGTTGAGTGAGATGTGCGATCAATTGTCCACAACAGCACTAATGAGTTACTATAGTGAGTTGCAGCTGGGCGACCTGTCCCTGACTCTCTACACAACAGCTACAGGCGGATTATGCTAATGCTCGCACTTAAAACAAGAACATGTTGACAGTGACTTATTTTAATGTGCTTTGTTGCATTATAGGACGCATTCATCAAATATGGAAAGTTGCTGCTTTTATGCTGGTGGCTGCGTCGCCTTAGTCTGAGCCAAAATAGCCTGATGTGTTTGTTGCTGAGGTGGGTATTGTTTTATTGAGTGGGTGCAAAGCCTGATATTTAGATAGAGAAAGGCAATGGGAGAACTAATGGTGAGATATTGTGTGATGACAGGCTTATCTAAGGGCATCTGTTTGTGTTTGTGTATGTATGTGTGTGTGGAATAATTTTTTTATTTTGGTTTATGGTTTATATTGTAGTTAAAGTGACTTTTTCATTCAAATAAATGTCTGTAAATGTCTGAATGAGTTAACACAATGGTTATTGAGCCTATGGCCCATTGAGAGAGATATATATATATATACGCAGTATTATGAACTGAACCTTTTCTTCCTGCTGCAGCTTGACATTGGAAGCATTTGAAAATCAAATTGACTTTTATTATGAAATGCAATGTGTTTGTAAGTGAGCTTAGTACTTACTGTGATAGCTGGAGGAAGAGGTTTTCCTCCCTTCGTTTGATTGATTGATTGTTTGTTGGTTGGGTTGTGAAGATTCAAGTATTTCCATGAAATTGGGAAGAAGGATGGAACATGAGTCAAAAGAGAACCCAGTAAATCTTAGCATGGAGCTGGACAAAGATGCATATCATTTTTTTTTATTTATAATTTTCTTGCAAGACATTGTCACCAATTTCCCAGAGAGTAATGCACAAGGCAAATTTTGAGAATATCTGAGTGTATGCAATTTGGTGCGGCTTGATTGAATTCAAAGGGGGACTACTGGGCCTTAGCGGACAGACACGCCACCCCCATTATGCCAAAAGTTGTTTTTCGGAGCCAGTTCACAAACAAATCAACTATAGTGCACATGTTGAAATGTTTGCTGTGGTGCTTTAAAATAACCTGCTACAACTAATGCTCTCGCTTATCACCTCTGGAGTCACACGGAGACTGAGAAAATCATAAGGCAGATGATTATTTGCACCACTATGTTTTTTTGTTTTGTTGCTGACGTTTAAAATGTACTTGATTTTTTGGAAATCAACTTGCGACCCTCCCTTTGTGTCTTGTGACCCCCCCAGGGGGTCCCGACCCCTAGTTTGGGAACCACTGGCTCTATTTAGAACCATTGGTTTAAAAATGCAACAACAAAACAAGGAAGGTTTTGGTATTTTGTAATACTGTGAAATATTGTGGGCACTAATGGAACAAGAAGGAGCCGCCTCTGTGAGCCGTTAGGTGAGGAGCTGCAGGCGACAGACAGCAAACCTCTAACCTCGTAGCAAGGTAACCGGCTCGGTTCACTGTGCCTAGCTGCTCTCAGTGGACACTGTGGGCAGCTTAAATTAGATCACAGTTTCTCAAATAGTGATGGGAAAAGGACTATTTGATTAAAAGCAACAATTGTCTGTTTCAGTGCCCCCAGAATTCCACAAGTAACAAGTGACGCCAAATCGAATTAAGTCTTCAACACCACTACCACTTGTACATCCACGATTTGTGTGTGTGTGTGTGTGTGTGTGTGTGTGTGTGTGTGTGTGTGTGTGTGTGTGTGTGTGTGTGTGTGTGTGTGTGTGTGTGTGTGTGTGTGTGTGTGTGTGTGTGTGTGTGTGTAGAGAGCATAGAACTGAGCTCAGTTTCTTGAACCACCCACCCTTAAATCCAAGGACGCATTACTCACTCAAGGTTCAGTCGCTCTGATGCAAAACAAAAAAGCAACCCTCCATTCATTTAAATAAATATGACTCAAGTTGCTTGTTTGATGCTCTTGGATTACACATGGTTTTCATCAGCTTGCTTCTCCCTCCTTGTTATTACAGGTAGGTTGGCAGGTATGACTCACTGCTGCAGCTCATTACCCAACCCAGCAATCAGACTTACCAACAGCTAAAATCAATTTGTGCCAGCTGTATAGTCACGTACTTCCACTGCCAGCAGAAAGAAATGACAGAAGAACAAACAGTGAATGCACTTACTGCGTTTCCTTACTGTGTTGTGTCTGAACGAAAGGTTGAGGCGACGATCATTATTCACCTTAACACAATGAGACAACCATACGCCGGGCAATGCAAATGACGATTTGATGTTAAGACACAAACATTTGTGTCTCTTATGTCTGCATCTGACATTATTAGACACTAAGCAAACTTGGTTAGAGGTAAGGGAGAGATAACGGTTTTGGTTTAAACAAGCAATTTGTCAAAGTTAGGGAAAAATTCTTGCCGTGCTTTAAAAAAAACTAACTTGAATGTCATTCAGTATACCTTTGCCAAAAGCCCAATAGTCCTGCACCAATGTTTTAAAGATATCAGTCCCCTTAATATGTCAGATTGTTTAATACTACTCACAAACCAATGGACAGGGACAAAAACATAACCTCCTTGACGTGGGTAAAAATGTTGGCTGTCTGTAAGAAATTGGAAACGAAAAGCAATCTCTCCGAGTGTCCGAGTCCAACACTTAAAGGTTCAGTGTGAGATTTAGTGACATCTAGTGGTGAAGTATCATGTTGCAGCTGAAAACCCCACCCTCCCCTTCCAAACATGAGAGAACCTGTGGTAGCTTTCAGTTGCCATAAAAACTGGAAGGTTTTTAGTTTGTCCAGTTTGGACTACTGTAAAAAAAACATGGCTGAGCCGCTCCTGATGTCAACATAAAGTATTTCTTTACCGATTCTAGGGTAAAGAAAACAACAATTTGTACAATTAAGATGATTACACACTAGTGAAAACATCACTAGCATTATTTTATATTCAATTTATGTCAATAGATTCCTTTAACCTAAACCGTTACAACAAAAACCTCAAGCAAATTCCTCCTTTGGTCCTAATTGAAAAAAGTGATAACTCTCATTGTTGATGCTGTTGCTTTTGTTATGAGGACAGTCTCCACCCACAGCTTTCAGTATTAAGGTTTTTTTGAGGTTTGAACAATGTGGTGGCCATTAAACTCTCTATGTGAAGGAGTTACCGTCAGATATACAAAATGACACATTGTGTGATTTCTATACATAATAATGTGATAGTACCATCGACCTAGGTAAACTTTAATAGCATCTGTACTGTGTTCTTTTTTGTACTAGTGCTCAAAGTACTTACAATGACCTTAGTGTGTTATCTATTTCAAGTACTAAGTAAATGCTGTGGCTATTTAAACAGCTGGAGGGTGAAAAGTTGAGCTTTTCATCACCATAAAATTAAATTGTTGGGATGATTACCATCAGT
The DNA here is from genome assembly GCF_022539355.2 of Hippoglossus stenolepis. Lineage (NCBI taxonomy): Eukaryota > Metazoa > Chordata > Actinopteri > Pleuronectiformes > Pleuronectidae > Hippoglossus > Hippoglossus stenolepis. The sequence goes on along the minus strand of NC_061499.1, from coordinate 17,525,400 downwards.
CATCAAATTTGTCAACATACATTAGTCTTCTGTCGCCCCCCCCCCGCGAGTTTCTACGCTGCTCTGATGTCCCGGGGCTCGCTATTAACTGCCCGCTGCGCTGTAGTATGCTAATGAGGCGGAAATCCAATATATTAGGATCCATAGCTGAGGCCTCTGGAGGTTGCAGCTCTTTAACTTGTAGTGTGAGCATCAAATCAGCGGTACATGTGTGAAAGGAAGGAATATAGATATGATGATATAGGCAGGCACACACATACACACAAATTAATGAACCAGTGCGAAAGGTCCAAGGAGTGATATAACATCTGCTTTACCTGCATTTTCAAGTTCGGGGAAAGATGCTTTTGGTTAAATATTGAAAATGTAAATTGCAGAACAAGACAGGTCATGTTGACTTTCTCAATACTTTGCCAAATCGGACATTTCCTAGTCTTAGTCTTTTATCAGCTTTATCTAACGGTAACAAGAGGAATCAAACTCTGGTGTCTCATTTCCTGAGCTCCGTACGCCGCTCACAATCCAACCCAAACAAAAATCCAAGTCTTCAAGCGTATCTCGTTGTAAGCAAGTAGTTGCATATAAACATTTTTTGTAGGAGATGGGGTTGTCTACAAAACTAGGTGAGAAATATAAGTGTATTTAACGTAGATGGTTACTGAAAAACAATTCACAGTGCAAAGTGGCTTATTTTTTTATCTTTGTTTCAGTGACCTCTTTGTGTCACCATGGTCACTATTCAATAAATCAGAAATGATTTGTGTTGGCTCTGAGTGCAACATGTTGGAGCAGCTGTAGCTCGGGAGCAGCTGAAATCATTAGTCTGAGTATTCATTTAGAACAGAGACAAAGCAGCTACATCAGAGGCCATAATGAAAACGTGTATCCTCTGTGGTCATCAGAGGCCAAAACCATGTCATCGTGACTGTATGACAATGAGTGTGCCACGGAGTCAGTGATCATTATCAACCATTTGTGTTGTGTGAACAGTTTAGACCAGTGTGTGATAGTATTATCTATTAGTAGCTCCCCGGGCTTGGACAGTTTCAGCAGCAGATTTTCAACATGACTCACAGGCAGCTGTTTTAGCTCAGTGATACAGTGACACACTTCTTTACTCATGTACTATAAGCGTCCGTTTCTGACGTCCACGGAATAATATTAAAGAACGTCCCGTAAACATGCTTAGTCATCATCACAGTAGATTTATTAATTGAGCCTTGGGGGGTCTGCAGATGCTGGACAAAGAGTTTCAATATATTGATGTATCTGTTGCCAGAGGGGTTCATTCTTTTCAGCACATTCATGTCTTCTAACGGTTATGTAGAAACAACTGTTCTGCATCACCTCAAAAAAAAAAAAAGGTATTTGCACTGTGCATTGCAGTATAAAAGTGACAACTCCAGGAGCAGAACATGCACTTTTTGACAGAAAAGTCTATTTTGCTTATGAGGGTTCCTAACAGAGTGACATAACCCAGACATATCGCATAAGTGGGAACTGTTGGGTCTCACATAAATTTAAGGTCTTGACCTATTCATGTCGGGATTTGGCTCTTTAAATTGAACTGAATACCTTTTATTATAATTACTTTATCATTTTACAATGGATTTTTTGTGTGAAGCACTTTGTAACCTTGTGCTATACAAATAAAGTTATTATACAAGTGGCAGCCGTGCTAAAAAGCTGGTCCAATTCTCTAAATAATGAAGGACATATTTAGAAACACTTGTTCTTTCCATACAAAAGGAAAGAACATAATGCTGGCCAACAATTCCTCACAGCAGCAACATTTAAAGAGACATAACAAAGTAGAGGCAGACTGGGGCAGACTCATGTATGTATGAAGAAACAACAGCTCACCCGTTTCATTCCTGTGACATGAAAACACCAAAACCTGTGGAAATCTTTGAATGACTGGCTGAGCTCCAAATCCCTGAATATAGATTTATTCTGTTTCAAATCTGTCCAGTCAGGAACCACATCAATCAATCTATAACATTTATCATTTGAAGGTCGTCGGGGGCCTGGAGCCGGTCACAGCTCACTGTTGAAGAACAAGCACATTGAATTCAGTTGTTTGCAATTTGATTAGCTTGACAAAATGCATGTACAGATGATAGATTACTGACTGTCTCTGTCTGAAAAACATTTCTTCACAGGAGGTGTGATTCTGTTTGACATTTTGCTTTGATTTGCAGGTGAACTGAGCCGAGTCTGTCACTGTATATTATCGTCAATGTGTTGTAAGGTTGATTGAAGTGTAAGTGCAGTCAGATTCTCTCAGGACAATTCTTTTCTCTTCATAAATACACATCTTTCTTTAACCTCTGTTTTCCTTTGGAGTCAAGGAAAGAGAGATTTCTCTTTCCGACGGTTCCTCCACCGCCCATGTATACAACAATGGTGTCGAGGGGTTAACTTGGCTAATTTGGCTTATTTTAAAAGAAAACACTACGAAAGACGTACAGTACATCAACCTTTGTGATTGCATTTCTCAAATTTTGGTATTTGTAGCATGTTGGTTTTCATCTCAGAGCTCGCTGCCATTGTTTCCTATAATGAAGGGGATTTTGAAAATGGTCTGGAATAAGGCAGGTTGATACTCGCACTGTGGGGAGGTTTTTTGTTTGTGCTATGATTTAGAGATTTGGGTAAAAAAAAAAATCATTTCATGACATGTACTGTAGATTTGTATGTGCTCCTTCTTCATCTCCAGCTCTGGATGAGTCATTCCCTCTGCACTCAACTCATCAATATTACAAAACCCTCCCTCCTCATGCCAGTGGGCCCAGGCCGCATTACTAATTTAACTTTTATTTTTCTGTTTTCTGTGCCTACCTCACCTCTGCCTGCTGAGATGAGTCAAAGAGGTTAGAAGGTGCATAGTGATGGGCTGATGGTCCCTGCTTCCGATAGCTGAATGTCAGGGAGTACTGGTTTGCTGTCCTTGAAGTGTATTGTTAATCAGCATCTCCAGCGTTGGGATCCGTCACTGTAACTACCACAAAGGTCACGCTCAGCCTCACCTCATTAGTCTCCTGCAGTTTTGACACTTTGGGCATTATTGGACATTGATCCTTCATTTTGCATCCTTGAGTTGCAGATGAATCATTGGGCCTGACTTGTATTTCAAGGCAACTCCTGTACAAGATGAATATTCTACAGTTGCATTCCAATGATAAAGTATTAATATCGATCACTGGGGTTAGTGTTCTATTGATTAGCTGGGGGGGTTTTGTATTGAAAAGCCATCGAATGCAATAGGTCATTTGTGTGTGTGTGTGTGTGTGTGTGTGTGTGTGTGTGTGTGTGTGTGTGTGTGTGTGTGTGTGTGTGTGTGTGTGTGTGTGTGTGTGTGGTCTACTAGAGGCTATTAACTAGCCCTGGGCATATAGCCAGGTATAATCCTTTAATACCATCAGTGGTGAAGTCATAGCTTGTGAATGTGTGTATCAAGTGCTACATATATTGTCATAGTACTCCATTATAAATTATAAATGTATTAAGGACAGTGAAGTATGCAGCATGTACAATTCACATGCATCTCCTCTGCATCATTGGATGCTGTGGAGGCTTTTACTCCGTAACTGTCCCCTGGTTGTAACAGAACTTATTACTATACTTACTATATTCAGTCGCTAGCGCTTGGTTTACCACGATTAGCTACGCCAGTGAATTACCAAGAGGGATTAAACAGAGTTGCAACTTCCCACACGGTCGTTTGTTATGTACCGTGATACCTTTGCTTTTTCCAAGTCCTGAATTCAAAATGTTACGAAAGTAAAAGTACATAAGTACGCAAAATGTGTTCAAGGATTTAAAAGAATTAATCCCCTCGGAGAATAGTCCAAATAACAACTCTTGACTCTGCGCTGCCCTCTAGTGGATGTAATGCTTAACAGCCATGCCAACGAAAAAGACGCAAGTAATTTGGGCAGTAACAGTTACATCTTTTGAAATGGACGCATTAAGAAAAGGCAGCATAAATATTTGTTGTTGCTAACATGTTGCATTCATATGAAAGTTTATTTGTAATTTGCATGTAGTTTGCATGTTTAATTGTTAATTTTACTTTTTTACAGTTTGTTGTTAACTTGTTGTTTGGTAGTTGTTTACATGTTGCTTACAATTAGTTGCTTGAATGTCATTCATTTGAATGTCTTGCTGTTTGCATGTTAACCTTTTAAAGCACATTTATGCTCAAAGTTCGATACGTATAGAGGAAATGAACAGATCCCTCTGTCCATACTCTGCACTCATTTCATCCATATTTGTGCAAGTTTTCAGAAAGCTTACGGGCACGGAGCAGTACCACAGGATATCACTTATGGTTCAAGCAACAAAATTTGCGAGGTTGTAAGACACTACAGGCGTGAATAAGATGTTACTCACCCTGGGCACAGGGACAAACAACTGCTTTTACCTTTATCAACAGGTACATTGTCATATTTCATCCTGTAATTTCAGTTACTGGACTCATTACTCACCTGATACACGATTAGCTCAGTTACCAAGAAACTCCTTATACTGTATACTATATACTCTAGTTTGTTCATTTCCTGTTGCCAGATCGTCATTGTTCTGTTTTTCCCAGTGTAGACCTCTTGTGTTGTCATTTTGGTTTCCAGATTTTACCTGCTCCTTGCATTTTGCACCCTGGTGTCCTGTGTGTTCTGTGCATCGGATTCTTGCCTCCTTGCCAGTGTCACACGTTCATCATTAAGTTGTTTTGTCTGATGCAAAACATTATAGTGGTGTGATAGACAGAATTTACCAAAGACTGTTGATGTGGTTTACACTGCATGTGATTTGCACTATTACTCACTCCTGTAAGGAGCTGTGGGGTTACCATGGCAACAAGGGCACCAGTAGGGGTTAAAAGCGGATGTTTCGATAACACCCAGAAGTTCTGTCGTTTGTATAATGTAAATGAACGCACACCGAGAGGCGCAAAAAACAAGAAATCTCCTGACTATTCCATCCCATCGACTCTTACAGTGGAACATAATTCATTATGTGGCTCTTGAACACAATTCTTTCATTATGTGAAAGTATGTGAAGTTTAATCTCATCGCTCGCTATTGATGAAATTTACTGATGCTTGTCGACGGTTTAAATATTTTTTCGGTTAGGTTATTTTTATGTTATAGATGTAAAATTTTACATTTTTAAAATAATAAATAAGTGTAAAATAAACTATGCCTTGGTGCTCAAGTACAGATCATCAAAATTACACTTGAGTAAATGTACTTAATTACTTTCCATCACAAATTTATGATGACAAAGAAAGTGTTAATTAGCACAATATCCAGCAGAATGATAGTCAGATCCAGTCAGAATAAATTATACATATACAGTGCCTTATTCACCTGCTTCTCATTTTGTCATTAAGTATTATATCGATATACAAAAATTTGGTGATTACTTATTTTAAAAATCTGTTATTCCCAAAGTTGCATTGAAAGTCATTTACTATAAATAGGCACCGATAAACACCCTAGAATTGTGGACACGAACAAACAGCATCAGACCACGTGGAGAGAAAAATACATGACATGATAAACAAAAAGATCAAAACCACCAACTGAAAGTCGGAAGAAAAATTAAGAAGAAGGAGGCATGTTATGGAGGAGGCAGATCAGCGAGAATCCAGGACGCCTGAAAAGATTGTTGAGACAAAGTTCCGAGAACATGAAGAGGGATGCAGACTTTTCAAAGCCCCCCACAACGCGTGGCCCAGAATGTAGGAGATGATGGCCAATAGAACCTAAATGATGCCAAAGACTGAATGGTTCACTGCCCATACACAGACGAATGGTTTGTTAAGGTTAATGCAAATGGCAAAAAATAGAACTTGGCACTGCGTTCGGTTCATCAACTGTGAGCTCTCAGAGTGACAAACCTTTCTCTCAGATGTGCAAAGCTCTATATTACGGAATAAATCAATTTGTTCTTATTTCTAATATTTTATTGGATCAACGGGAAAAGTATTTTTTGAATTCGACAGAGAAAAAGTCAAGGGTATACACGGTGAAGTAACTTTGTGTGCATCTCCTCATTTTTACTGGGAGGCCCACATCTCAAACTCAAAACTGGAGAAATTGGAAAGTAAAATCGATGTGTTGTCATCTAAATTACGAGGGAGCGCACTCTAAGCCAAAGACATTCAGAGAGAAAAGCCTCATTATAACAGGAAACTTGAATCACGATGGGGGCGATGGGCCACGCGCTCGCAAATGAACACTCTCCCAGTCTTATTTGCAGCATTAGGCTCAGTCACTCGTCTTCATCTGAGAGATGACACTCTTCATCTCGACAAAGACACCGCTGCTCTGCTTCATTAGCGGGAAGCAAAACACGGAAAGCTTTTCACCTTGGTCTATGAGACCTGGGACCGTCTGCCAGTTCTTGATTGGGTTGTGATGCAAACACTGTTGTGGGGGTGAAATGCACTCTCCTAGAGAGTGGCTTTTTTTTTTTTTTTATCAGAATGTAGTTCTCCGACATAAAAAAAAAAAAAGAAGAAACAGGCTAGAGGAATGCAAACTATTCAGTTTTATTCAGCACATGTGGATACTGATCAGTAAAACATGACCTGGAGAGCCACACTTACATTTTTCGAGGTCAGACAGGTTATCTTAAAGTGGTTTATTGAATCTCATCCACAGTGGGGTGCAGAGGTCCCACATCACCAAATATCATGTGTTTAAAAGTACACATTTCAAGTACAGACTGTGTAGTTAAGGAGCTTAAGGATATTCATTCATCATTATCAGTTCAGTCACAGCTCCCTGCCCTCCACACATGCATCGAGTCATCCTGTGCTGATCTTACAGGTGAGGACATCCTCTCCCTAACAGCCAAAGCAGATTAGGAAGCATTACAGTGTGCAGTGGAAGCTTTAGAGAGAGGTGCAATTAAAACTACCCGCCTCAGTCTGGCTGGACGTCATCGTTTGAGTCTGTAACACCATGAGAGTTACACACCGCTCATACAGGAAGCCATTTTCAACTCTGACTCATTGCACTGGGCATTATGTATCCACTGCTGCTCTTAATTGGTTGTAACATTTGAACTGGGACTTGATTTTTTTTTGTTTTTTTTACAGCTGCATTGTGTTTCACACAGTCACATCTCGTTACAGGAAGTGTTTGCATATTTCAAACAAGTTGAGTGAAATAGCTTCCGGGGATGTTTTACAGTGGCGTTTCAAGAAAGACAGTCCCTGAACACCAGTGATATCAGCTGCTGCAGGATTAACCGTCACACACACTGAACAGTCGTTGAGGGAAACCTGCTTTCCTCCTTACAAATCATCTGGGGCCTCATTTATAAATATGTAGGAGTCATACTCAAAGTGTACGTGCGCAGAAAAAACGCAAAAAAAGAGGATGAGAGGAGGAAGCAAAACTTTCTGACACTGATATTGAGGTGTTTGTTAGTGAGGTGGAGGTGAAGGGCGATATTATGGGACAGCAATGATGTCACTAATAAAGAAAATACACTGATACACTGCTGCTGCTGTTAATGCAATTAGTGAGAGTGAGTAAGATAGAAAGAATGGTGCCTGAAATAAAAAAAAGATCCAATTCAAAGGTGAGAGAACTTGTTGCATCACCGGTTCGTAACTTCATCATCCAAAACTTCAGGATTATTAAATTCAGATATAACTGTGATGTCCCCGATTTATAAAATTGAACAGAATTATTATTATACGCTTGTGTTTGCACTGGGATTGTTTGGTTTCAACGGTCGATCTGTGTAATACTGATTCAGTTCAGCACCAAGATCACAGATCTATAGAATCTATATCAGCTGATCAGTCATCGTCATGGGACACAAAAATCGTTGTGATCGCTGAACGCCTCGTTTCCTCCTCATCCTTCCATTCGCCTGCATCCATTATGCAGCATTATGCACGAGTGCCAGCGCAGTATTTATTTAGAGCAATCGGACCGATTACTTCACACATCAGCATCCTAACCTCCACTCTGGGATTTAGAAGTTTTAAGTGAATAATTTTTCTTTATTTTTGTGATTGATCCCCTGTGCGCTCTGTGTTCCTGATGCCACAGTCACGAACACTTCAGCAATTTGACACACACTCGTCCTCGATGATACACGCACAGTGTTAGAAGATATTATTAAAAACTAGTAATGACTCGATTAACTGTAAGTTGTTTTATATATTTTTCAATTGAAGGTTCTTATGGAACAGTTATGTCACGCAAGCACAATTAATGCTGTTGTATTTAATGTAAATGATGAAGTAGATCAATAATCTGCTTCAGTTCACCACCTCACGTATCGTAGAGTCCTGGCATTTAGTTGAGTACATAGGCTACTTTTATTTGAGGAAATACAAGTCATACCAGAAACCTCACATAGCAGCTCCACAGCAGACACACTGCCTGTTTGAACAATAGACACCTGTGCATACACACCTAGTGTCGCCCAGACGTTGAACATCTGTGACAAAGTGGGTGTGACCACACCATTTATCCTCCTTTTCAAAGGCTATTAATCATATAATTTACTATGTTTGTTTGTTGTCTGTTGTTTGTTTTAACCTTTAAGTTGCAGCTGGCAGACACACACTATCCCAGGTGTGTTTGTGTTTTGCACAATGCAGTAACAGTTCACATACCATCATGAAAAACAGACAAGCAGAGTTAAGATTAGTTAGTGGTCATTGGTTCAGTTTTTCCTTAATCTCTATTTCTTTGCTACTCACCTTTTCCACCATGTGTTGCAGGTACTAGAGGAGCAAGAGGTGCAACACTTCCTGTATTTATTTAGTGACATCATTAGTGATGTCACTGGGAGCAACCATGTGTGGGGGGAGGTGTATATCTATTTTTTTTAACTATTATTTACTGTATTTTGTGTTTAGTGTTGCAGTCACGCTGACAAAGGTATACGTCTTTCACAGGCTTCTTAAAAGTTGGTTGTACTAGATAACCTTCACTTACCTGTTTTGAGAAGAGGCGTGGCTAGAGAAGATGGTATGGTCTGGGTTGGATCCTGCTGATAGATGGGGCTTTAAAAGCAGTCCCCTTTTAGGAGGAAATTATATAATGTGTAGCCATGTGCACATGATGTGAATTAAGTTACCTGAGTTGAGGTTTATTTAATAAAGCTGAGTTAACTTATTTAGTTTATTTTCCTTTGTACATATTGTGTGTTACATGTATATATATATAAATGTTTTCTACCAGTTCTGAAAGCCACTCTTCTCAGGTTTGCTTCAACATGAGTTACTTTTAAATATTCAAATTGTAAATGCCTTTGCTTATACCAACAATCTAAAATGTTCTATATGTGAAAATGTAGAATATTAAAATACATTTTCAAATGTATGTATAAATTACCCAATATAATGAAAAACTATTTTACATTATTTTTATATATAGCAATATAATTAGTACTGTTTTACATTTACTCTGAATTCGTCCTTGTCATATTGTGTCTTAATATGTCAAGATAATTATACATTTTAATATCTGCAGTCACATTACAATGTAGAGTAATAAGACAAATTAAAATGAGAAATATTTCAATTGGAACATATTTATGCTAATTATTCATTTGAACCCAAGACCAATCCTCATTCAGAGATTTGTTGTATTTTTGATGTGCACATAAGGTACAAATATTACCATGTTCTGCATAACTAGATTACTACCAACCTCCAAGGCATCTTTGGCGGTTTGCAGGTTACTTTACTCTATATTCAACTAACATCAGCTACAGTCAATCAGTGTTGAGTAGTATTTTCCTAAAGACTGACTAAGGCTGTACTGTGTGATATAAAGATAATCCACATCATCAACTTATGTGGATTTGTTTTTAGCCTGGCACATATTTAGTTTTAAACAACTTTAGTACTTACATCTCGGGACACCCAGAAGCATCAGGTTGGTTGACCTCAGTGCTCGGAATGGAGTATGAAGTGATCAATTAAATAAAGTGGTGCCTGCCCTTTTCAAAATCTTAAAAACAAGCAATAACATCAAGCCTGAATTTGACGGGATGCCAGTGAAGAGAGGCCAGTACTGTGTGAACATGCTTTCTCTGTCCAGTTAGAGGTGCTGCCTTCTCTACTGACTGCAAACGACAAAGAGGCGACTGTTCTACAATAGAATACAGGGAATTATCTTACAGAGAGGTAAAGCATGAATATTTCTCATGCGCTCAGGGACTTTGTAAAAATGTGTCTACATAATCAGCCCGGGTACAACACTTCAAAAGAAGCACGATTCTGAGGGAAGACCCCAGACCTGCTCACCCCGGGCAGAGCCCCCCTGCAGAGCCAGTATCTGTGCTGCAGATGAAGGTGAAGCTCAGTGCCACGCAGCTGCCATTGTCTTTCCTGAAAAGACAAATATCCAGTTACACGTCCAGCTCTGTTCATTGATTTTCCACAGGTCATGGAGATTGGGTCAAACGAAGCAGTGGAAACTCTGAAAGCTATGATCATTTATTTTACAGTTAGCACCTGTCATGAAGGAGAATGGAGTTAGTGCCAGCTATAAATACGTTGAATAATGTGTTCTATAAAAAGTCAACTTACTTTCTGTTTTATGTTGTGGTGTTTGTTTATATCAGGAGCAGGAATGAGCATGAATCGAAGCTGTTCTCAAGCAGTGCAATTACAAAGATCCATAAACTGGATCCGGGTCCTTGAACGCACCGTAGCTGTGTTTGTTTGTTGTGCGACTTTGGTTTATTGCTGACTGCAGCAGTGCACTGGGAGGTGGAAAACAGACCCCGAGCACTTCAGCTTGGTAAGAAAAGTTTAGTGTGAAAGTGATGCCTGCAGGACTGAACGTGTATATGCTGTTAAAACCTGATGGTAACTCACAGGAGGAAATATCAGCTTTTTGGCAAAATGCAACAGACCTGCAGCTTGAGGGGATGTTTGGATGTGCGGAGGGAGTTGTGGAATTAAACATCTTTAGTCAGTTTCTCTCCTCTGGTGTAGATATAAATAAATAAATCATCCTTTGGATAATTTAGCGGCTTTTGAATTGTCAGGCACGTTACATTGGTGTTGGCAAAATACTCACCTTAAGAGCAAAATAGTAGTGTTACTTTTATGCTGGTGGTATAATTTATATTGTGTTTTGCCTTTGTTTCTGCTTTTGGCTGAGATGAAGCCTTCAATAGATCCGAGCTCATAACTACTGTCTGTTGTTCCTCTGCTAGTGCCAGTAGTGTTTCTCCCATGGCTCTGGACTACCCTCTTGTTTTGTTGGGAAGACTGCCTCATGAAGCCTGAGAAGGGACTCATTAATTTTTGAATCAGTAAAATCAAATTATTAGTCATTTTCACAATTATTACTTTTCTAATTAATATTTGATATTAACAATATCGATAGTGTGAAAAAAATCCAAACCTTCTTTACGTTATATAGTGACTTAAAAGAGCAGAAGCAAATGCTAATATATGCCTGCAGTGTCACCCTCCAGTATTAAACAAAAACTAATTCAAATTTAGCTACCCTCCAGAAACATACTAAGAAAAATTGTAACCCTCAAAGACACCTGTCAGATCATATTAGCACTGTTATATCCAAAATCATTAAATCTCATAGCATTGGAATTTCTACAGTTCAATTTTGTGATCCTGGTAGCCAGCTCTATTAATAATACCATGGGCTTTGTATTAAGACTATTGAACTAATATCCGTTTTCATGGTCAACCCCCATAATTCCACACAGTAAGTTATGTAAGGAAGTATAAGTGAGCAGTAATAGAAGGCCACATGATTTTGCATATTTCACGCCGAGTGGCCCGTCTGACACGCCCGCTCAGATTTCAGACAGAGGCTGAAAAGAGGAGCTGCAGCAATGGACAGTAGGAAAGGGATGTGTTTTCTAAACATTAGAGCATAGACCTTATCGTAAAACCTTTTCAAATAATAACCCGTGGAAAAATATGAACCTGAATATGAGCATAATATGTTGTAAATCTAAATATTTTGTCAAGTCTATGAACTCAAACAGGACGAAGCAGCTAAGCAGCAGCGGAGAAGGACACAAGGATATTTATTGAATTCTTAATATACTGAGGTGCTTGTTCACGTGTGTATCAGTTCTCTCCTCAGAGCCATCACTGCTGCTCGGTTTCATTCAGAGTTCCCAGCAGATGTCTCGTAGCATCACTTCACTCTCACTCCACGCTTCCAGAATTTGTTTCCCCTCCATTTTCATAGTTGCAGTCATCAGCTGCCACTGACACTGACTTAAGTGGCATCAATGTGGGCAATTTATCAGACCTCTAAACAGACTTTGATGAATGATGATGACTTCATCCTCATCCAACCTTCCTATGAATTTGAAATAAGAAAGTAGCTAAACAATGAAAAGGGTTTCTTTCATTCTCGTAGGTTAAGTATCTCAGACAGATTTGGACATTAAGGGAGTTTTCACACCTGAAAGTACAAACTTAGGTTCATGTCTTTGTTACATTGTTTACATTTGACCCAGTTAGTTTTGGTTTCACAATGCAATTTAGGGAGCAGACTGAATATTCTCATAGGACATAAGTACATCCCGTCATCATCACTTATGTGGGCTGCCTATACATATATTATTATGGTATTAATACCATCAACACCAACTTCAGACAGAGTACTTGACATTATTTCATCAGAGGCAAAGACTGCAAGCAATCCTGAGAACATGCATGGGCAACTCTGTTTCTGGAGGGACAAGTAAAGCTTCTGCTTCTTTCCCTTCTTCTATTATTGCCGTCTCAACTTCCTGTAATAAGTAAGTTTTCACATTGCAAACAAACTGAACCATGGTTTAATTTGATCCAGACCAAGACCACCACTTTTGCTTCAGACTGAACTGAAAAGTTTGAAGGTTTGTGTGAAAGTGCCTTTAGTTTAGTTAGTGCTTAATAAAAACATTGTATTGTCTTTGATTTCCTGTGTTGCACCTGTGTGTGTGTCAGTTGCTGGGGAAGGACACTGAGAACAACAGAAAGCTGAATGCCCCATCAATAAATAATGACATAAACAGATTGCGGCAGCTGTCATTTAAGAGTGTGCGTCTTTGTCTTTATCCTACTCTACTTCAACAAAGGTCAAACAGGTCTAATGACGCACTCCTTCAGGGAGTCGGGCTCCGCACGCAGCAGGGAAAGTCTTTCTAGAATTCTGAAATGAAGGTCAGTTTTCTGGGCCGCCGTTTCCCTCAGTGACCATGCTGCCTAGGGAAGAGGAGAAGGAGGATGCAACGCAACACGACCGCTGCACGGTTACGCAAGACCAGAGAAAGTGCAACAACAGCATGGATCCCTGGTTCAGAGGAGGGAAAGTGCCGACAGTATACAAAAAACAAAGGCCAGAGAGAGAGAGAGAGAGAGGGAAAAGAGAGGGAACGAGAGGAGGAGGGGGTAATTCAATCACATCAGTGTCCTCATTCACAGGACAGAGAGAGCCGGAGTTATGAACAACTAATGAAATAAGCAGAAGCTGAGTCAGATATTTGTCCCTGTCTTACTCTCATGGAAACAACAGAGGTGAGGCAAGGAGAGGTATGAAGGTGTGGGCAGAGAAGACACCAGGAACAAAGCTGGACACATGAGAACAGAGCTTCAGGACAGCACGGCAACGCCTCCATTCCTGCAGGTCAAAAGGTTGTGGGTGAAAGAGCAGAGAAGAATTCCCCCGTGCAACTTCCCATGCACCCTAATCCCTTGAAGCTGAGGCGTGCATGCATGATATCACTACACACACACACACACACACACACACACACACACACACACACACACACACACACACACACACACACACACACACACACACACACACACACACACACACACACACACACACACACGGACACACACACATTTCCATGCCTCCCGATCATCCACTCTCCATAATAATATCGCTCAAGGTTTCTGGTTTATCCCAGTCTGAGGCCTCTCTCCTCCGAAACTGATGTCCACAAAACAAACTACTAACTATTCAGATCAATGTTTATGTGATAATGATCTACTGCCAAGACCTGATCAACCCACTTACCCCATGATTAGCGAATAACAGAGGACTACTGGTCATCATTTACAATATAATATGACACACAAATATCAAATATCAATATTGGAAAACTCTACCAAAGCCTTGATTACCTTTGATGCTAATGTTTTTTGAGTTCTATGTATAACACTGTGACACATGACATGTTAAAACAAATACAGTGGTTGTGGCTTTCGGTAGCTGCAACTACCAGCCACACTGTCAATTCAGAAGATTTTAAAAAGTGATGTTTTCAGTTCCTTAAAATACTGTATTCTTCTATTTTGCTTGCATGTACTTTAGTTGAGTTCAGTTTGGTGTTTGAAGTAAGAAATGAACAACCTTCTTGTCAGTGTCCCTGCAGCCGACAGCTTCCTGGCAACCAGTGGCTGAGCTGTAGCATCACATCAACCTGTGTTGACCAGGCTGGCTAATTGGACTGTACCATCCTACTGCAGACAGAGGGGTGTTCTCAGTTGCTCACATTATCTGTGCTACTTCTTTGAAGAAGAATCTCCCCTGCAATTGACTTTGTACTGGCCAGCAGGGTATAAGTCCTTGCAGTTATCATCCAGAGGAGCATCTATGATGTTACTCTATAAGTTGTGTAAACGAGACATAAAACCTCTACTTTTCTTCCTCCACCAGCTCTCCAAGTTTAACATGTAGCTCTGTGATCTTTGTCAAATCGGTTGTTCTATATGCAGCTTCTCATTCAGGCTTCTTTCATCATTCTGAGAATATGGAATTTACTACCTGGGTAATCTCTTACACTTTTCACTGCATATCCTCACATAAAGGATTATATCCTACTGACTGTTAGAACATTTTAACAAAGTTAAACAGCAATAATTTCACCACACCTCACCTTACAATTCTACAGTTTGTGATAATAACAGTCCTCCCTCTGTGTTCTCTCCCGGTGGCATCTCTACAGCTGTGTTACTGTAGCTGTGATCTCTCCTGTCTAATATCTTCTACGCCGTCTCATTCCCATAGCGTTCTTGTCAGCGTAGTGACATTTAACCTGCAATGATCTTGGGCTTTTGGGAAATGATGTTAATTAAAGTCATCTACGTAAGAGCCATTTCAAAAGCTGCAGTGGAAACAGTGTGTGAACACAACACTGACATATTAAGTAGATATAGAAAAACGTATAAGCCCACAGTGACCTATTTACACACCCAGCCGGTAATAAGCAGCATTAGTGTTTATTTGGAGTTGTGTTTTTGGCCACCTGGTGAAAATAGGTCTACTCTTAACTTTCTTTATGCCTCTGCTTTCAGCTTCCTGAAGAAAATATCTGTTCAGCTGCAGCAGCAATTTAAATTAAATTGAACTGCAGCTGATGAGAACTTGATAGTTGCAAAAGGCATAGGTAACACATAACATTAGCTGCTCTCAGAAATGCACTGAACTCCACTGAAGGCTGTATGTGTGAACGGAAATGTTTGAGGGAGAGGCTCCAGACTTTCTCTGCACTTTCTCCTGCCAGCTCTCTAGTTAAAAACTCTCGATAATGTTCGAACGAGCCGATGTGAGAACAAAGCAGGAGATCCTCCAGAGATATAAGAAAGAATAAAAAATATCTCAGGATGAAGAAGCAGTGCCACGCACGTAGAAGACACAGACGTAGATGTCAAGAGAGCTTTTGGTGATGAGAGCCAACGTCGGTGTCGATGAGCTGTAAACAAAAACATGTGATCTCTGGGGTGAAATTTGTACTCAGAGTATTCACACACCGGCCATGTTGCCTGAAACACTGACTTGACTGAATTATTGCCAAAATACTAAAACCTTCAGCTTACCGACTTACTTTATACTTTTTTGACGTACATTTACACACATATAGTTCAACTTGGACTTGAGAAAATCCATCCAGTAGAACAAAAAAAATGTCAAGGTTTAATAATATACCTGATGACTTGGCATTGACAAAGAAGGTATCTAGGATGATAGTGAAATCAAAACGTTTAAGGCTGCTTCATATTTCGTCATGGATTAAATTAGACACCCTCATATCCACAAGTTCAACCTCCTCATCACCATCATCTGGACAGAGACTTTTTTCCCGATAGACTGCATCTCCCCTTTGCAAATAATATTAAATGACACTGCGCATGGAAATTGTGATTCAACTCTCCAGTTGCATCTCACTCTGCTATAGATTGGATAAACCCTGCTGTGATTCCTTCTCTCCTTCATTCATATGCCAGCGTGCGATATCTTGGCAATAACATATAAATGATTCCTTTTAATCAAAGACATAACTTTCAACTTATTCTCATCGTCATCCCCCTCATGTTCACAACAATCCATTCATCCCGTGTCGAGCTTTGCAGTCTAAGTTGTAAATTGTCTGTGATGTTACGACCACATATTGATAGCCTGGCTATGACTGAGATAAAGGATTCACCTCCCAGCAGAAGCACATGTGGTCAGCAGAGGGCACACACCAGTCACGACAACAGGATGTGTGCTGCCCAAATGACTGAGATCTAATGAGACGTGATCATCACACTCACATTCCTTGTCTAAGACACATCACGGCAGAGATTGACTCAGGAAATAGTTGCCGCTCCAAGCTCTTACATGCTCCCTGTAGGTGTGTGTCGTTTTTGATTTCCCTGTTGAAATAGTGATGGTTACGTAGGCCAGCTGTCCCTTCACTGAACAGACAAACTTAGTCCGGAGAGACCACAGACTGTGAGTCATCCTCCAACCTTTGGAGTTAATGAAAAAAAAACTTTCCCATAGGTCCCTGAAGTTCTGTGAGGTGTGACAAAGTATGGCTGATGTCTGGCTCAGATGGCAAACCTCCGTGTGTGTGTGGGGGAGGCTGGTACTCGGCCTGTCCAATCAACACTGATAACCACAGACTATCTAGTGAATCTGTCAGTTCTGATGCCACCTTTTCTGATGTGTGTTTGTGGATGTGTGTAGATGTGTGTGTGTGTGCCTCCACATGAAAAACAGAACGGTTGCCATTGTAGTAAAGAGCAGTGAGCGTCTGTCAATCCACCCGTTTTAGGTATTTTGCATGAAAAGCAGGAGTTCAAACACCAAAAATAAGATTTGATGCTTGACTGACAAAAAGAGGGGGATGAAAACATCTGTGTGGAGCAAAGAGGAGTGTCACCTTCCTCAGATTAATACATCACGTTTCCATCAAATGTTTCCGAGAGAACATTCATAGATGGAACCTTGTGCCAGGAGACTGGAGAAAAGATCAAATACTGCTTTAAAATAGTCATTTTAAGGTTTTTATGATGCTCTGGAAGAAAGACAGCAACATATCTAATAATTGTGTGGAGGAAAATTGCTTTGTGAGCCTGTGTGTGTGTGAAGTGACGCCCGTGTGGTGGAAGCACAGAAATCACCCCACAGCAGAAGGGGCTTGGGCTGGTTTTTGATCTTGGTTTTATTTTACAGTTAGACACAACCTGGTCCTTTCTTAATGATTCTAATGCATTGTCGCCTCTAGTTTCCTTTGGAGACAACACCCTAGAAAATGTGTTAACAGTCGTGCTGCATTTGAACCAAAACTTTACCGGTGACTCCAAAATGTTTCCCAAAAATGTTCCAGAGAAATCACCAGTTTGATTCGAGGTAACAGGAAGTTTCAATTTGGTCGCTTCTTAATTGCGCTATTTCCTCTTTACCCTTGTCTTTGCTTATCCCTACAATAACTTCCGGGGCAAACAACGTATGACGAATACAAAATAAACACATTGCAGTCTACTTTGAAATGTCTCATAAAAAAAGTATATTCTTCCAATTCTGTGCCATTGTGCCAAGATGATGAAGAGGAAGACAAAAAAAAATGTTCACCAGATTGCATATCGACCATTAGTCCATAATATTCCATAATATATTATGATGCAATATCAGAGCAAATGAAAAGGATAGCGAGTGATTAAAAATGCATGACCGTACCATAAGCACTGCAAGCTATTTTCTCTACGGGCTACAGTGATTTATTTATATTTTATAGTGTGCGTGAGGTTGTTTGCAGACGTGGCGCAGTGAGTTTATTATTACATTATTATACACACAGCATGGTGCGCCATCATTCTACGTTATGACACACACACACACACACACACACACACACACACACACACACACACACACACACACACACACACACACACACACACCTAGAGGGAGAGAGAGAGAGGACATGAGGAGGTAGAGCTGGGAGGAGGAGGGCTGTGCGCAATGTCGGTGCCAATAGGCGCAGCGCTCTCTAATTAAACCCCTACCACGTAATCCCAGCGTCACCATCCCCCCATTTAAATCCACTCCACCAGCGCACGCTCCTTAAAACACACTGTCCTCCGCTGCTGTCCCGTCCCGGCCCCTGGAGGAAGAGAAAGCAGCAGCAGCAGCCAGAACCAGGTCCGCGCCGCGGCACCATCCCTGCTGCCTCTCGCCTGCACAGTAACATGGTTTGCAGGGTTCGGCTGCTGTAGCCAAGGGCCACTTCACTCAGTCACTCAGCCGGTGTGTGTTTGTGTGGGTGTGTGTGTGTGCGTGCGTGCGTGTAGATGTGTGTGAGAGTGCAGTAAAGGAGCACACACACAGCAGCAAACCAGACGGACACATCCAGCAGCGCGATTCTCCCCGAGCTCCAGGAGGAGACGCGTCCAGAGCGAGCACCGCATCCCCTGCATCTGTTCCCCGGCTGTCCTGCACACCAGCCCCGCTGAACCGGAGAAGGGCTTCTACCCCTCCATCATCCCCGGCTGCACCACCGACACTACCTCGGCTCCATCGGGTAAGGAAGGGGGGTGGGGTGGGGTGGGGGGGTCAACATCCATGTACACCGCAGAGGTTCAGTGAAGTATTGCTTTATCTCTGGTAACGATTTCAGGCTTGTGGAAGAGGCGACGCGATCGGGTTTGTTTACGCGGGGAAACGGTGCGGTTTCCCCGCTGTGTGGGGACAATACACCGCCGCGCAGCCTCACAGCATGACCGGGAACATGTGAGCTGAAAATGTGCCTGGTGTTTGGACGTGTTTGAGATCTCAACTCAGGGAAATTCAAGGCAGAAAGAAGCTGTTTTAGCGCAGCCAATGGGATGGCAGCCTGCACTACAGGCCTGCCATTTTTTTTATGAATGATCCCTACGCGGGACGAGGATGGATGGAGCGATGGTGAAGTCAGTGCATCCAGGTCTCCTCCTCGGTGTTTCGGCCACGAGGGGCATTCAGCTCCCACCTGGCTGGAGGAGGGGGGGAGGAAGAAAAAGATAGAGATAAAAAAAAGAAAGGCTACATCCTCTGTTTTCTTAACTATAATAATAATAATCAAATAATCCTGATGAAGATGTTGGGTACTTTAGTCAAATACTCAACAACTTATCCTCAACGTACTCAACGTCATATTGTGACATTAAAGACTGGTGACTGAGCCTATTGGATTTTGTAAACTTTCTTTGAGCAGCTAGTTTATAAAGATATAAATCAAATCCATTAGATAATATATCTTTTATTTTTGCTTTCCCTCGTTATCGTCTACTAAAATTGACCCACAGAATAGTAGGTCTACTATAATATCGGTTTATTGACCCATAATGTTAGATTCTTTTCCCTCTGTTAGTGAGTCTCAGGTTGGTGCTCTGTAATCGGTTTATAACAGCCTTCCTAACAAGTTTACAATACGGCTTGTGGTCTGCTCAGTTGGCCCACACCCTCTTCCAGCTGTTATCTTTTCCGCAGTAAAACCAGTGATTTCTCATTTCATTCCACACAGACAGAGCTGAGCCTCTCTTGTCGATTGACAGTAGTGATAGGGACGACATAATTAAAACAAGAAGCAGGGCCCTTGAAGGGTCTACAACATGCCATCTTTAATTATCTTCTGACACTCTGTGTGTATCTGAGACCTCTGCTCTTCTTTTTCCTCTATGACAAGCAACGCGCTCGCTAATGCCGGATTCAAGCCCCCCGACGTACCACGTCGATACATTTGCCTCCACGTCTTCTTTCCGAAATGCCAACCATCTGTTGTGCTCCTTAGTATAATCCAGTATAATCCTTTCAGATTTAACTGGTTTCTGTCAGGCATGGCATTTGGCTCCAAGAAAAAGTGAAACATGCACACCGGGGTTACCTGTTGTCCGCTGGAGAATATTGAAAGGAATCACATGAGCGGCAGTTCTAGGGTCGGAGGGCATGTGGTCATTCTGTACTTGTCATTTATGGTGGCTAATGATGAAAAGAGCGAAGGAGCTGATGAGGTGGCCAACTGGGTCTGACCTCAGGTTAATGGGAATGCGGTGCATTGGAGGCCGAGCCCGGACAAATTGATCTGCATTGGGGGATCGTGTCCCAAGGAAACCTACTCAAAGCGCAGAAATGCTGCTGATGTTTTGGTGTTTAGCCTGCATGTGCTAATGCTAGTGTAGTGGTTACATAAGAAGATAAATGTGTTGTGGAGCACTACTCTCTCTCAGTCAGTCAGACTCATAAACACATTGCCTGCACTGCTGCGTGATTCACACGCAGCAGTCATAACTTGTCCGCGGAGCTTTTAACCCTGTGGCGTTAAGCACCTTGCAAATGGTGTCATAGTCCAGGTGTGTGTCAGTGTGGCAAGTGATTTGCGGTGCAGAAAGAGAAAGAGAGCGTGAAGTGGTTTCGTTATCATCTCTTCTTCTCTTCAATGGCGACTTCATGCATTTCTCCTCTTTGTGCAATATCCCTCTGCTCTGTACCACAGGCTCTCATGGGAACAATCCAGTGTTGCTCATATATGACCTTTCTCTCATATGACGCGACTACAAATCCTTGACAAGATGCCCCAACCGTCAGTACAGCATGTATGGAATACATAAGTACACAGCCTGAAAGTCACTATGAATTATGGTTCCTGTCTTTGCCATGTGGATGTAGGTCAGCGGTGGATCATGGGATGCACACGCTGCAGCTGTTCCTTCCTTCCAGAGGAACAAGTGAAATCTTTCATTAGTTCTGATGCCTGGAAACCTTGCCGCAGAACCTTGGTCCCGCTGATGTCGAAGCGTGGTGTTTTCACATCGTCAAGCAGCTTGATGGATGTGGGAGGCCTGTGGTATTCTCTCAGCGGACAACTCAAATTGTTTTATGGAGAAAAGAGCATTGAAAGAGAAAAAAGATGCTCAGCGTAAAACGTCTGTGTGGTCTGGTGGTATAACACAGGGATGGGGAGCAAATGGTGCTGTTTATGCTTTACAAGAGTTATGTTTTGTCTTCAGCACTTTGTTGTTAATAGCAAATACTGAGTGGCCCATTTTCCCATTAACCATTATCGTCATGATTATGAAGATAATGATTGCTATTAGCGCTTGATTAACTCAATATGAGAATCTCCTCACCAGAAAAATAGACAGCATTGCTTGCATTTTCAATGGCAACAAACAATGGTTGTCATTTTGTTTTTACAGAATTCTTTGTACTAAATCTGAGTGATGAAGGTACTGTAAAGCTGTTGTTATGGTGTCTGACATTGATAGCTGACAATGTGGGTCACGTCCCGTCTACTCTGGCTCACTGTAAAGCTTCCGTGAACAGTTCTTTGTGCATTTCATGGTAAAAATAAGCAGCAATTTCAGTCAAAGATAAACAACAGAGAGAAAAAAGACTTTATCACTTTAAGTTACTGTGTATGTTAAGATTGTGTGTGTGTGTTGCTGCAAAAAAACTTAAAGACATTCTGATTCAAACATTTAGAAGCTCATATTAGACAAAGACTTGTGACATTGCCTTGCTCCTACTTCGATCCAGCAACAAATGCAACAACAAAAACTGAAATACAAATACTCTTAGTATTAATGGCTTTTGATAGAAATAACCTTAACCAAGTTGCCTAAACTTATATTTGATATAGGTACCAGAGGAAAAGTCTTATTGGCTGTTTTGGAAGGTTTTGGAAAGTTATTTAGGTATGTGGACATTTTGCACTCCAACCAGATGCCCTCACTTAACTGGTGTATGAATGTTTTCATATTATATTTGGGCAGTCTGAGCTGAAGAAGCATTGAAGGGATACTCGACACAAAGTTTTGGAGACACAGAAGGAACGTTTTTAAACAGAATTGTTACATGCAGAAGCAGAGATAACCCAACTCTTGGTGCCCAGCATGGACCATGCTCCAAAAAACTGGATCCTACAATTCCCATAATGCAATTCTATAGCATCTTTCATACGTTTCATCTAACTGACCACATCTATCAGACCCCACACCCCCAGTTTGTTACACTGGTTTTCTGTAAATGAAGTCTCAAGCATGAGCCAAAATAACTCTGATGACATTTATGTGTAAAATCAATCGTGTGCCACTGTAACGGGCTAAAGCAGCCATGCTTCATTTTACCCAGGGGGCAATGCAGAAGAAAGAAAGTAACATATGGCCTGAGGAGGTAGCCCTTTGTAAATTGTTGACCATTGCATGTTTACCACAAAACCAGTGAGGATGAGAATAGACTCAAAGAGCTAGAATATTTTGAAGAGCGATGTTTTCTAGTAAGCCTTCTCTCTATGAGGCCATGTTTTCACATGTAGGGGAGTGGGATGGGAGGGACGTGGCCTGCAGGGGTTGACACGAGGTCTGTGTTTCCCATGAACGCTGTCCGCCCTATAATCTGCCCTGATCCTACTGGGGAGGGGTGTCTCCTGCCCATCAGACATGCAGTCTGATAATGCCGGTGATAAGGCTGAGAGAGCAGCTACTCCACTGGAGGCGGACAGCTGGAAGCAAAGCACAGCGCGAGAAACACAACATCTTTTACTGATCAATCTGACCTGATGCTTGACGTAGGAAAAAGCTCCGTCAGCGATGACGATGAGGTTGATCCTTCTCAGAGAATCATTACAAATTAACATGAGAATAGTGGTTGTTATGAATGGACTGGGGCTGCCTGCTTTTTAAATCAGTATGAATCAGATGTAGAGTTTAAGCAACATGATTGTTTAAATCCCGGGTTGGAGGGAGATCTAACTGTCTCCAGTGAATCCAATCAAAAGGCACTGGTCTCAAATAATTTGACAGAACTGGTATGTTGGTTTCCTACTGTTGTCTTCTTATAAAAACATAAAAACAAATCAAGCAGGAACAGTAACGCACCACAAACTGGTGGGTTGAAACAAGAGAAAAAAAAGGATAAAAGAAATTACATGAATATACAGTAAGTAACAAAGTAACATATGAATGGAGTTATTCCTTAATAAATGATATTAATTGTGCTAGTTCACCTCGTGTCCTCTCCTCTCCTTTCCTCTCCTCTAGCCATTAGGAGGCTGAAAGGGCAGCCAATTACTCCCAGAGCTTGGCATGTGGTTAAACTAATGAAGTCAGGGGGGAAAGAAGCGAGTGCGGTGTATGTGTGAGTGTGTTTTTAAGTATAAAATGGCCAACAGCTCTCAACTGATAAGGCAAGGTGGAGAACACACACTCGCTGAACACACTTTGCCAATACCTCTGTTTAGATCATATCTCAAAGCAGCCTCTTCCTCTCTTCCTCTATCTGTCTTCCTCCTCTGCCATCCAGTGGTGTCCTGTCAAGACAGCGCTCGACTAGTTAAAGCTAAAAATAGACATCCATTAGAACAATACTGAAGTGGACGTGGTATCTGTCCTTACGTCTCAGAACGGCGCTTAGTCCCATGAAGGACCTTGATGTTTTCTAACCCTAACCCATTTTCATAGGCGTGGCCATTGCCCCGCTGACACAGGCTTGGGCGGCAGAAGGGTGAGCAGCTTGTTTTTAGACCTTTGCACATGAGCATTGTGAATAATCCTTGGATCGTCACAGGTCCCATTTGTAAGGCTTTCTTTTACGACACAGTCAATGTTAGCATCAACAGCCATTGACTTAGTGTATCTAGTGTAAATGTTCAAGGTTCAGCATCATATTTAATTCCCTTATTCATCAAGAGCTATCTCCAGCAGTGGAAGGCAGTGCCAGTGCTAATTCTTGTTTTGCTTCTATTTCTATCACTGCTTTGTTTCTACTGAAGTTAGCATGCTAACCAGCTAGTACAGGTGTGGCTTCCCTGAAGAAGTAGCACTGCTCAGACGGCGGTACCTGTTTTCTTGTACGCAACAAAGCAACAATGCCCAAAGCTCCTGGCATGCAACCATCACCACCTTCTCCCAGCATTAAACCAAACTCTGCAGCAGAGAATAGAGGGTGACTTGGACCACAAATTTCTGTCCAAACCTAACCGAGCCAGAAAGAGAACTAACCCAGCCTGACAGGAATTCTGTATTTGTGTTTGATACCAACCTAGCCCAATATTTTCCCAGATTACAGGCAACTGTAGTGTGGTCCTGACCGCTCCCGAAGGCCTTGGGTTGGGTATCCAGAGGAAATGTACATATAGCATCTTCTTTGAGTGGCCAGCCAAAGCCACAAGAGTTTTTGTCAAACTGTCATCAATTCAGCTTGCTCCATTCAGAAATCAGATGTGATATTGCATGTATTATCATAATACATATGCACACTGATGTGTTTGAAAGGTGCACATTTGGTTGTAAAAGTCTGCTGCCATGTATCATTTGTCTCCCAGACCGCTAGAGACTATTCCACTATTCATTGACAGATTCTTCTCTGAATCTCTCCCCCTCAACCATCACATCTCCTGTCGCTCCTCACGTAGCCTTTCATCTTATTCCAGTACATGTTTCAGTTCATCTTGTTTCTCCCGGTCCATTTTAAAAGGCTCTCTGAGAAATGAGGGGGTAGTTTAATTAGTCCCTTTACTCTAACAAGCTGTAGAGTCAACATAACCAAAATATTTTCTGTTCTTGCGACTCTCCCCTGAGTCTGGGCTACTCAAGCGGCTCGATTTAGATAACTCTCTCACCCCTGAGCAGAATGTGAGGAATTTAATGGAAGAATAACCACCAGCTGTGTCTCCACGTCAGCCACATGAATATAAACAGAGTGGTGGATATTGTGCCTGTATTTTATATGAAAATGGAGCTGCATTGTCACAATGAGCGGGGTGGGTTCAAATGTTCCGGGTGAAAAATGTAAACCTGTTTCTTTCCGTGACAGCATCAATTAGGCTCAGCGATTCTACCCTCCGCCCCCCGCCAGCCTCTCGCAGGCCTCTCTGGGCAATAACAGCCGGCCAATCAGAAATAGAAAAATCGATCTGGCGCCGGCTGGCTTGGGTGCATTTACAAGCAACTGTAATGACTGCAGACTCATTTCTCCGATTGCTGGTGCAATCACGCAGCAACCTTTTACTGTGGAGCTGTGAGCAGAGAGAGCTCTAATATTCTGTAGAGTCTGCATAGTGAACAGGGTTCCGCATGATACTCATCTAATGTCGGCCGCTAATTTCAACAAAACAGCAGCTTTCTTCGCCATGTTTGTCGTTTTTAGAAACTCTTGACTCCTCGGCGCCCTTTAATGCGTGCATTTCTTAACAACGATGCCGATGAAAAGGACGCATGAATGTATGCGGGCAGTTATACCGTTATATCTTTTCGTATGTAAGGCAGCACATATCATCTTAAAACTAAAAAGTGTAGTTGTGATAAAATCAAACAGTAGGAAACTGTTTTAAGTTCTTGGAGAGGTTTTGCATATTTGATAGTCAGCTGTGATACAGTTACAGATACACTGTGAATTGCTAGGTTTTTCCATATTCCCATATTAGTGTTTCAACACACAAAATAGGTTATCAGTAGATCACATCTACAGAATCACGGCTATTTGAAATCAATAAGCTTAGCTTTATTGTATTCTCAACAGAGACGATTCTCTCTTTCTTGATTTGTTTGTCTCTTTCTTCTTTCCTTTTCGCCAATCCTCTCTTCTTTCCTCCTTTCTCTGGTTCATATGTAAACAACCACACACGTAGGACTCACAGCTCCACCACAGAGAGTCACAGCTTGCACAGCAGCAAGGCACTCTGATCACTCAGTGACAGCCTGGTACGCCGCAAGGCAGTGGCTGTCCCTGCTTCCATTTAAGCCTATATCTACTCCTCTATGATGTACTAAAAGTACATCCACCATCGGGGCTGTTTACCGCTGACAGGCAACCTGCTTATCCCAGGCTCTGAAAAACATGGGGGGGGAAAGAGTTCAGGTGCTTGAGTTGAATGCAAGATTCTGAGACCTGAAAAGACTAAAACAATCTCTACGAAGTCGAGGTTGTTCCACATCTGGAAGGGTTATGAAACTGAACTGATTTCAATAATGAAAGACAACAGCGTGGTCACTAAAAAAGATCAGGGAATATATCATTACAATTATATTTCCTGCATATCAGATCAAATGTGTCTTTAAAGAATTAAAAATGCCAAAAAATAAAGATCCAGCCCTATTCAACTGAGTAGTGTACTTGTTGATTACAATAAAGTATTCTTAGTCATTTAACCATTGTTACAGATACTATAGGTCCATGGTTGTCTGATTCTTGAAGGTATTAAGTAAATAGAATAAATGTCCCTGAAATGTTTACTGTTGAGGGCAGGAATAAAATATGGCACATCTCAGAAAGTAATTTACTGCAGCCTAGTCACAACAGCATTTCCTGGACAACAACGTCAGTGCATTTCCTTGGAATCACAGTGACCAAAGTTCAACTCAGATTTACAAGATAGACCAACTTGCAAATAGCCTTGACAGCGGTGCCCTTTGAGGGACCAGAGTCCTGGCGAGTCTCAAACGGAGGATGCTACCATAATAGCTATGTTAAACCATCCAATTGCATATAACTGCTCTGACAGAGTATAAACGGCTCCACAGAGAAGAAGTGAGAAGCAGTAGACTGTGACATGCAGTGGAAATATGTTCCCTTGACCTGAACTGATCCAGTTGAGAGCACGTGTCGTCACTCTGCGGCTCAGCTATCTGGTGGGAACAGAACTGGTTCTCTCATTTGTGTTTGCTCATTATTGACATTTAAAGTTACATTTACGTAAATTTATCCAAATTGAGATTTTAGCTACTAATGGCGCTTTTGTGTGTATCCTTTTGTTGTCTACATGCCATAAATGCGCAAAAGGGAGTAAATACATTCGATAGTCAGACAGACAGACAGACGTCTGAAGGTGCCACCTTGGACTCTCAGAAAATGGGATTGATTGGATAATCTATAATAAAAATAGTAACAACCCTAACACAAATGCAACTAACAGTGATGCAACACACAGTCGTGTCTCACACTATTCCCATAACCAGCAGCAGGCAACCCTAAAAAATAAACCTTACAAAACTCAAGGAAGAGAAAAGGGCTTCTCATCGCAAAATACATGGACATAATGAGTGCCTTTAAAAATATTAATTAAATGTTTCATGAGGAAAGAACTGAATTAATCATGTGTGTTAGACCAAAAAGATGCCTACCAGAATAAAACGATTAAAAAAACTTAACCACAGACACAATTAACACAATTTTGGGGATTTTCCAATAGAACAAAATGTTGAATTCGCTACTTAGATCAGATACAACTAAAAATATTTTCAAAAGATATAATTGGGATTTTGGGAAAATGTTGCTATATATTATTTTGTTAAATGTAATACAACACTTAACTGAATGCAATTTTATAATGGAAGCTCATCAAATAATGATGTTCTTGAGGTTTGCCTTGTTTTATACATATTTTTCAAAGGATCCCTTTAGAGCTCTAATATTAAACAAGTTAATTATGCAGTACACTACTAAAATAAGAAACAGCAGGTTTTCATCATGGTGTGATAGAATTTATTATCACCTAGGTGTAGTAAAGAATCACACTTCCAGCACTTACAACTTACAGCTCCGCAGTAAAAATGAGAAACCGGACGAGCTGCTAACCAGCAAAGATGTGATTCTTTGTTTGGTATCAGCAGACTGCCGGAGACAAGAAGGGAGGATGTAGAGCAGGAGCATAAGTGCGTCTACAGGCAAGACAAGGGGTTGTGTGGATATATAATCTTTCCAAGTGAGCCCAGAGCGAGCCCTGCATGCCAGTGTGCCCACGAGCTGCGTGGTGGGATATCTCCATCACGCAGCTCGCGGGCCACTGCTGGTGCGACATGATCATTGTGAAGGAGAAATTCTTTCCGAGTTGGCTTTTTTGCTTTCCTGACAAAAGTCAGGGTGAGCTGTTTTTTTTACAGCTTCTTTCTTTCTTTCTTTCTTTTTGTTACCAGTGTAGGAAGTGGGAAAGCGAGAAAGCTATGATACGGCGAGATTGGTATGTCATAGTTTTCCCGTCACCCCTCATAACCCCTCACTGAAGCTTGAGATACAAGTTGTTTCCCAAGCTTTCTTCACACCCCTGCATATCGAACACAGCATGCCTCTGCCTTATTTGGAAAATTCAGGGACATTTTTCCATATGCCCTAGTTGCTGACCAAACATTGTTCCAGTCCGGCTGTTAAAATACCTTCACAGTGTCTGACATTTCCCTTCAAAAACAGACTGGATTGAACATTGCAAAGCCTTAGTCATCAGCTATGTAAGATCAAATCTTCCTGGGACAGACAGAAGTCGCACAAAATAAGCAAGGCTGCGTAAGAGTTAGATTATGGTTGTGAGAACCCAAAATAGAGAGTAAATCCCCTTTATGTAAGTATATTAGAGAGCAATGTCCTTTGCCTTATATTAAAGTGATGACTTTTAAGTAAGAGCTCCCAGGCCTCCTCCCCACTTGTTTTTCTAACCACACACACCACTTCTGCTGGAGGGATACACATCAGAGCTCCAATCAGCGCAATCACCAAGTGTTACACACCAAAGGGATTGGTAGATCTTCTCGGGACAACTTTTGGATTATGTAAAGATAACAGGATTTTATGTACAGAGCGCAAAAGAGCAGCACAGGATATGCACAGATTCAAAAACCCTCTGCTGCATGAAGATGCAGGCATATGGCGAACGCACACCCACAGTTCACCTACACATATGTGATCCATAAACATGAATGTTGCCAAAATGTAGTTATTTTTATAGTCATTCAAAACATTTGCCATATGAATCACATTTCCGAAGGATGTGTGATCAGCGTGTGTTGGATGTGAGGCGGGACGTCAGCCAATAAAGAGTAAATGGGGGATGGGAAGGATGGGGGGTGGGATTGACAGCTGCCTGTGCCACATTTTTCACTGTGGGTGATTAGACAATGTCCTACAGTACATAGGATGCCTGGGGGAGATATGTGATAGGTGAAAAGAGGAGCGCACAAGATACGGGGAAATGAGGGTGTCGGAAAATGAAGTGGAAAGATAGAGAGGGAAAGAGAAAAAAGTGAGAGCTACTACAGCATCAGCAAGCAGCTGGAAAAGACTGATGCTCCTGCCTCTCCTGTCTGCCTTTAACATCCCCTCCTCTCATCAGACACACTCCATCAGAGCTCTCTCTTTTGTTTTTCTCATACAAAGCCTCACTCTCTTGCCCTCCATACCGTTCTTTTCATTTCTCACCTGGATCCTCGTCCTTGCTGACACTCTCCTGGGTCCTGCTCGCTTTTAAAAAAAACTGATAATTGTTCTGCGTCAGTTCATTACATCCAAAGCTTTGGCAAAGTCCCTGCAAGTATTAAAAGTCACTGAAAAATACTGCAAAATCCACTTATGCCGGCTAAACTTTTGGGTACAATGTGAAGGATAGGATGATAACTGATTCAGATTCAGACAACTTTTGATCCCAAGGAGGGGAATTCATTTGCAGCTTACCCCGTTCACAATCACATCCAATATGATACGGGTCGAAAAGCACAGGTCAACAAACAAACAGAGGTCGGTGAACGGCATCAAGATAAAGATTAACAAGGTAAAAATAAATAGATAATAATTAGATAATAAATAGACATTTGTTACATGTGGTAACATTTAAAAGGCACAGTCATAAAATATGTCATTTAAAATGACGACTGTCTGAGTTTAGTAGCCTGATGGCAGAAGGAATGAAGGATTTGGAGTAAGTTCTCTTCGGAGGTTCATCATAACAGCGGCCTGAAGACAAAACATGATCAGGTTGGCTGATATTCTTCTTTCTTCTTCACCTGATTCTCCCAGAGGGAACTTGAGTCTCTTTGCTCGACTCCAATGATCTTGGAGCAGATCTTGACAATTCTATACAGGCTGTTCTTGTCTTTAATGGATAATCCATTGAACCAACAGATAAAAGAAAAAGTCAAAGGACCTTTGATAAATAAAAGTGACTTAAAATCCGCTCACTGACATTGAAAGAGTTCAGCTTCTTCATCAAATGGATTCT
Organism: Hippoglossus stenolepis; assembly: GCF_022539355.2. Lineage (NCBI taxonomy): Eukaryota > Metazoa > Chordata > Actinopteri > Pleuronectiformes > Pleuronectidae > Hippoglossus > Hippoglossus stenolepis. Next base: position 17,495,145 of record NC_061499.1, on the reverse strand, counting down.
CTGTTGACCATGTTTGACAATAGACTCATTGTTAATATCAAACTTGAGTTGACAATCAAAAACTGTCCCAAGATATTTACTTCACAATCTGGACAGTAGCTCCATGGTCAGTGTATTACTTGTGTCTGAAGTCAATAATCATTACTTTTGTTTTTGATAGATTGAGGTCAAGGTCATTATCATCACACCATTTAACAAACTCAGGACCATGATCAGACTGAACCCTGAAGTACAGATAAGAGGACGGTGTCATCAGAAAACTTCATAAGAAACCTGCTCTCCTGAGAAGTCCTGCAGCTGTCAGTGTACATGATAAATAAAAGGACTGACAACACACAACCCTGAGGTGATCCTGTGTTTGACATGTTGGACATTTGTCCATTCACAAAAACCTGCTGAACCCTCTCAGTGAGAAAGTTTAAAGTCAGCATTAGAAGCTGGTCATGGAGATTCAAATAAGAGGCAATTCAGGATGTGAGGCTGCATTATGTTAAGAGCTGAAGAAAAATCAGCAAATAAAAGTCTTGCACTAGATCTGTGATTTTCTAGGTGCTTGTACACCATTTCCAGTATAACAAGTTTTGCATCATCCACACCTTTATCTGACTAATAAGCAAATTGTTTTCCGTCAGTAAAAGACACAATACAATTTTTTTAAACTTCTCTAATACAACAGGTCTGAACTCATTTATTTCTTTGGAATTTTGGGATTTGTGAATGGGTATGATGACGTCTACCAGATTGTTGGTATCTGGCCAAGGTCAGTACACATCTGGAAGAGTCTGGTGAAGACTCCACTGGGCTGGTCCACACAGTAGTGCAAGGTTCGCCCACAGATGACATCAGGGCAGTAGTTTCCTTATCTTAACCATATTTAATAAAGCTGTGACACAAACTATTACTGATTTTACATTAAATTCTGAGTAACTACCTAGTTTCAGATTAGTGATTTAGGGGCACAGTAAATTAGAAGAATACTCTTTCTATACTATAATAATGTTTGGGTTAATACACACAAGTATGACGCATGAAACATTTTGATATTGTGTCATGTCATGTCTTTTTAACTATCTAACAGAATTAAAACTAGTTAGAAAACAGCTGATATAACAAGCTACTGTACCTGGATGCTCAAAACAAAACTATAGTAAATGTAACGCACATCAAATATTGACTCCCTGTGAGGTGCCACAGTTCATCACACAGTTCATGACTGATGCCCATGTAGCTCTCTGCCTTTTTTTAAAACTACTTATTTCTCGTATAAGAAGAATCCTTGACCTGAATAAGCAAATTATTGCCCCGAGGAACAAAAGACGGAAGTTGATGCTGGGAGAATAATTACCATCTCCGTCTTAAGGAGTGTGTGTCTCTATATTGTGTGTTTTTGTGACTGCGTGCAGGTAGGTGCATGTGAGTAATGCACGTGGCTGTGAGTGTGTCATTGTGTCTCTTGCTGTGCTGCTGCAGTGTGCTGCTCTGGGACACGAGCTAAAATACACTTCCGTGCTTCGAAAGCCCTTCACCCTGGAGGCCGCTCTCAGTAAGGGATGTCCCTTATTTTAGAGCCCTTTGAGAGATCAAAAACCGTCACTGTAACCCTTTATGCGCTCAGTGCATGTGGGACAATTCACATCCCGGGCAACGTGATACTGTCGGCAGGTTGAAAGAAGAGAGGTTTCATTCAGTGTCCTGTTTGACTTGTCCTTACGATTTCATGTTCACTGAAGCTATGGCCAAATCGAACTGCCAGCTTTTCAAACTGTCTGCTCACATTTAGATTTCTCTTCCAGTGTATAAGGGTTTGGGCTTCCATCAACCTTTTGAACGATAGCTTTGTAATTAATGGGTATGAAGCTAGAGTGCCAATATATCCGGTGCCCTCAGCCTCCATTATTCCTTCCGTCTTAGCCAAGCAGCCAGGCAGCTGAACAGGGACACAGCACCTGCACTTGTGACTCCCAGCACAGCATGATGCATGTGAACCCGTTTTGGGGTAAGTTAGTAACCAGGATAGAGGCCAGAGGGCCTGGTTCTGATAGTCCTGCTGCCAGTTTGCTGTGGCCAAAGCAGGACAGAAAGATCCAGGGCAACTGTACCAGGGGAGCACAGACGGGCCCACGGCATTTAGCACAGATCAAGGGCTGCTGAGAAACGACAAACTGACATTGGAGATGGTTTGAGGGAGAAGGCAGATGGACGAAGGAGGGAGAAAAAGAAAAAGGAGAGGCTAGATGAGAGTAGGGAAGACGGGTGTTGTATGTCAGCAGATCGATTGCAGCTCAGGATAGAACTATATCAGGATTCTCCTTCACCTCAGCGTCAGAAATAGCTGCACTTGTGAACCCTTTGGGGATCTGTGGACACAATAGATTTGTTTAGGGGTCAAATTCACAATGTCACGATCACAGTCACAATATCAATAATATCTTCAATGTGAATCTTGCAATTTCATTTTGGTCTCGGAATAGACTAAACACATTGACTTTCATGCGAAACCTCTGTAGAGGTGAAATGGGTATTTGTAAGACATGTAGCTTGCCTTTAAAGAGTTGGTGTTTTTGTGTAAACTTAAAGCAACACTGTATAGTTTATGAATTGGTGCTAATAAGATCAGAGCTCAGAGTCTGAGTGTTTAAACAGTTTCCATGTGAATGAACCAAAGTCTATCAATGGTTAATTTTCTAATTGTGAACTGTATGCAACGGTATGCACTTTTTTTTATGTAGGACTCCAATACTGAAAGATGTACTGGATCTTTAAATTGTCCAAGCTACTAATGTCAGAATCTGTAGCTTTTAGGATTGTAGCTCCCATCACTGATGAGTGTAGCTTTAACATACTGTATTTGACTTGACTGGTAAAAAGTTTAGTGGAGGTCAGCAACATCCACAGTCGGTCATAGATAGGTGGTTGCTGAGCAGTCAATAATCCTTAGTTCATCCTAAGGATTACTTTGATAGCTGTACTGTGGCTGCTATATGTTAGCATGGATTGAAGTTGGTCATTACTATTTTTTTTCATGTGAAAAAACAATGCATCCAGGTTCTATCTCTTCAGTGGTAAAGGCAAAGGTTATAAAAGGTTTAAGCAGTTGTTTGACTGTAACATTAGTCCAAGTTTTAATTGAGTGTTGATACCATTAAAGCCTCCTGACAATGTGTGAGATTATCTTAGAAGAGACAGCAGTACAGATGTCTCAAATTGCGTCTAAAAATATCAACGTGCTGCTGATGACGTGGAACTTAGCGCATGAAATGTGACTAGCTCAGCTGCTGAGGTCAAGTTGTCTCAGAGAGGAAGACGAGCTAACTTGTGGCTGTGTCTCTCCCCGTGGGAGCCAGGCTGCTGCTGATATAATAGGCTGTCCGGGTGGAGGGCCACGATTCGGCCTGTCAGCAGCTGAGCCTCCTGTCTTCAGCTGACTCTCTGTGCAGCAGACACTATGGATTTTCATATATTATTATCCTCAGGCACCGTACACGAATTACACACTTGCTAAAGGTCATAGTGCTGCACGGAGATGATACTATGATGAAATCAGACAGGAGGAGGAGAAAAAGTGGTTTTAATAACCCATCAGTGTTCCCTTTTTCTGTTTAATCTTTTTCTTACTGGCTCTCATCTTTTTTCTCTTTCTTTTCCTCCAACTTTACTAAATCCAACTTAACCAACAAATGCTTCCCACCCTCTCTTTGTCTCACATACGGTGAACTAAGCAAACGTTACAGCTCACCTCCCTTTGATGCACCAACTATGCAGACACTCAACTTTTCGTCTCCTCGAACCGGGCCCTTCCCACACAAACACATTGTGCGCTACTGCCGCGAAGCTAGCTGCAGCACCCTCCTCCGCCCTGAACGCAGAGACAGATGCAGCGCTAACCTGAGCCGTATGTCTACTGAACACAAGCTTTTCTCAAAGCCACAGCTCTGAGTGTGTAGCACTTAAGCATTCGCTTGATTTTCTGCCTACGCTAAACATGTTTACAGCAACTTATAAAAGAGGCTGCATCTTAGCCATCAACCGAAATCAAAAACACTACAAGGCTTGAATAGCTGCCCACACTGCTCACCTTGCTCTTTATTCATTTGCATGCATTATATTGCTTGTGTAAACACAGGGAGATAACTTATTGTGTCCAGAGTAAAGGCTTGGATGCATTCTGCTTTTAAATTTGACAACCGACATTCATAACCGAGTTCTTGTTGTGCATTTGCTATAATAACATTTAAATGTCCAGTATAAGTTAGCATTTATATGCAATAATGTATCATATATGTAATGAGTGAGAACAGTGTAGCACTGATTAATAACTGTGTGCTGGCTACACATACAGCATGGGCTACCCTGTGTAAATATTTCATAAGGAAATACTGTGAGGGGGATGTCCACTAGTCCCTCATCATGAAATATATTATGTACATATTATATAAATGTTCTCTTTCCTAGCTTGCCTGTATTTCTACCCTGCAAAGGAAAGTGCAAAAAATATATATGTGTGCCTTTTCTTATGCCAACCTATTTGTGCATTTGTGAATGTTTGACTTTCCTTTTCCGTCCTGTTAAAAAACAGCCGAAGCAGAGTGTTTGGTGGAGAACAGCAGTAAAAGAAGAAAGTAGTGTGCTTCTGGTGATTGTAAAGTGGTGATACAGTGATTCTTAAGACGTGATCCGAGTCTTAAGATGTCTCTATGCTTCCATTTGGGCAAATCTGCCAAGAAAGCTATTATCACAAATTACCTTTTTCCTCACGTAGGTGTATGTGGGAATATATTTATCTGCTTCACTTAAAGGCCCTGAAACAGTCCCAAGATTTCCTAGCAGGGAACTAATGTGTATTTTCTTGCTTGGGACCTGAGTAATGGAGATGGTGGTGGTGCTCACGCTGCTTGAAGTTCACAATCACATAATCGAGATTGTTACCCCTGGACGGAAGGCATTATTTCTTGTGTGTGTGAGACCCAGACGGAAATAGCATTGCCCTCCAATGGACATATCATAAATGAGGCCAGCCTCTTTCCAGATGGAGGTCTAAGTTCATAGAAAGATGCCGGCTGCTGTTGCTCTGCAGAGCGAGAAAGAATTGTGTGTTAAAGCTCTATTAGAAATCCATCCATTTGTATGTATATAGTGTTGCATTCATCATTCTGTTCATAAGTTATGTAACATTTAACAGCCTCTTTAAATTAATTATTGGAAATGCAGCCAGCAGGTGGTGTAAGCTGAAGCTCACCCAGTCACGTCAGGTGAATTTGTTCAGCTAAGTGTCTGGCCGGTGGGTGGAGGTGGTGAAAACATTTAGCCAACATTAAGGCCACTTTTCAGAATGCGTACTAGGGACTGTAGTCTGGTTAGTTTCACTTTAACTCCCCATAACAAACTTCAGATCCGATTTTTCATTTGGGCAGTAGTAGTAGGCTACTTAGGTCAGGACTTGTCTTAACTCAATTCCGACTTGGACTCGGACTCGAGCATCGACCACGTTTGGATTCAGAAGTTGAAGACTTGGACTCACTTGTTTTTGTTAGTTTTTTGTAATACAGGACTTGACTCTTTAGTGCTAACTTGAGACTTGAGTCAGACTCAAGCATTATTAACTCAACATTTCATTGCTTATATTATTTATTATAGATATTTCTATCAAATCTACATTATACTTTTTTCTTGTGATTACTCACGGATCCCTTACTTTAATAAATGTGTGAGTATGCACATGAAAAAAAGACAAATAGGATAACTTTTTTGTTGTTTGGTCCCAAGACAAGTAAACTGAATATGTTTGGATTTTAGATGGCAGATAGAACAAGACATTTGATGACATCAGTTTGGACTCTTTTGTTTGGAGACTGTGACGGGTATTTTTCAGCCTTATTTTAGATACATAGATCATTAAGATAAAGATTTTCAGCCCATATCTTCTGTAACTTGTCGAGTATAGTTGAGTGAGTACACTGCTAAAAAGTTGGGTTCTGATATTCAGTGGGTTCATGAGAGGAGAATGAATATTCAGGGTGAACAGGAAAGAGTAAATGCTTTCACAGGTCGTTGAATTTGATTATATTAATCTCTGGAGTAAGCTTTTTTTCCCATTACTAGTTATTTCACAATGGCCCCATCAAAAAAGGACAGATTTGCCCCAACTCTTTTCCACTTTTCGGTTTCTCAGTCTGTCTCTCATCCTCTGTTTCTGAAGTGAATACCACATAAGCCCTTTAAGCCTTTGCCTTGTGCACTTATATGACCTTAAGTGTTTATACACATCACACTCCTCTTTCTCTCCCTCTCTTTCAGTCCTAAAATCATCAGTGACTCTGTGTATTTTACACGTTAGTAATTTTAAATGAAAAGTGGGACGATTTTAGACCAGATAGTGCTAGTAGGTGTGAGTGAACTTGTGCGAATACACGTGTATGTGCGCAGTCTCTCTTTGACAAAGAGTTATTATCAGAATGTGGCTATGCTCTGAAAACTCCCTGAGTGCTGCGGGAGAGAGAGGGAGCTCTACACGGAGGACCAGCCCTCATTCTTATTTTTAACCAGTCCATTAATGTCTTCTCCTTCAATAACTCCCTGTATCTCCATCAATCCTTCAGCACCTGTCCCTCCTCGCCCTCTAATCCCTGATCACTATTTTTCCCTCGCTGGCCCTTAAGATGGAACACATGTGAATTTTGAGACCTGAATTGATTTGCATTGACCAGCAGCCTCTCCCAGACTAACACTGGCAGTGAGGGCATATGGAGCAGGTGGGGTATGGATGAACAGGGGTTAAGTATGTCTTTCTGGACAGTAATGTTTTAGCAGCTAATTGTATTGTGCTCATTACTGATTGAATCTCAATTGCTCTTATGAGCATTGTTTGCAGAATAGGCTTACAAATGTTTCCAGCAAAAAGGCTCTGATTAACCCAGTGTACACTGCCTTCCAACTCACATGACAAAGTTAGCGACCAGCTGGTGATCGTAGCGTATCAGCGTTAAGCATTTGGCTGCTTACGTAGGAGCCAGAAACAAAATCAGAGCTAAAACCATCAAAACAATATAGATCTAAATGTCCGATTTGTTAAAACTTACAAACAGAAAATCAATTAACGGTATTTTTTTTAAAACACACACTTGGTTCCAATTTGTCATATGTGAATAATCTTCTTAGATAGCTCGCCGTGCATCACAGCAAGAGGGTTAAGGTTTGAATCCTGCTCTGGGGTCATTCTGTTTGCATGCTCTCCCCTTGTGTGTGTGTGTTTTCACCATGTACTCCGACTTCCCCCCACACAATCCTAACACATGCAGATTGGGGTTAGGTTAACTGGAGATCCTAAATCGACCGTAGGTGTGAATGTGCATGGTTCTGTCTCTGTGTATGTTGGCCCTGTGATCCGCTGGTGACCGGTCTCATTCTGTCCTTCCCTCAATGCACCATCACGGGAAGTCTTTGAAAAAACAACTTCAACAGCTCAGTGCAGCATTGACCACATTACAGTATTGTAGCTTGTCACTAACACAATACAACTCTCAGCTCTCATCTGCAGCATAGGAAGTTACCAGTCACTGGTATCACAAGTGACAAGAGGAAAAAAATAACAACCACAAATCTTCAAAGAGCCCAGTCTGAGAGACTGAGAGCACGGCTACAACTGCTCTCCGGTGTGTGAGACAGAGATAACTGCTGGGTCATCAGGATGGAAGCTCCGGTAGAAGAAAAGAGAGCGGCGATAGAAATTATGGAAAATTGTGAGAGGGATGAAGGAAACATGGAGACCAAGAGGAGGAGAAAAAGCAAGACAAGAATTATGGATAAAAGGTATAAGCTGCCTGGTGTCTCAGGTGGCCTCTGAGATGTCTGCGCTTTCAGAAGACGCGACGGGAGACTGAAAACACTTGAGTGATGAAAAAAAAAAAATCAATGGTGCCTGTCAGCTCCGACTGCTTTATTCTAGTGCCGCACACCACTTCAACACCCCTGTGTTCTCTTCTCTTCCGTCCACTGTCTTTCTTCTCTCTCCCTCTCTCCACTCCCCCCTCCTCCCTAATGACTGACTTAGCTGTTGGCAGGCAAAACTAAGGCAGCATTTTCTCGTCTTATGAGCACATTGAACAGTCCACAGAAAACGTCTGTCTTTCTCACTTATTGGTAAGCCGGAGTTTGGACTCACTGCATCCGTTCTCAAACTCTCGGACTTTCTCTCCTCCCGGCTCTTTTCCCGTGTCCCTCGCTCCATCTCAATCTGTTTTCCACCACTTTCTTTCGCTCTTTCACTTTATTGGCCTGATGTTCTGTAACTGGCCCTTTTTTTATTAAAAAACCTCATATTGGCCAGCCAGTGTAATCTACCTCTGTGACGAAGGCGGTAGCTCCCTGACCACAGCAAGTCAATATGCTTTTAATACTTTTTAATTCACATCGCTGCTCAGAGAAGTAATATTAACCTGGTGTCGGGGGGGTTTTACTCAACAGGCTGTAAAACCTGCAGTGAAACCTGCTTCAATCCTCATCAAGGAGAAGCTGTAAGAATTAAATCCCTTCTAGTGTCCACTGATGTGCTGTAACGGTTCCTTCTTAGGCTTTCTGGGCAATAAAATGGCCTCATAAAAAATCCAATTATACCACTACTGGCAGCTTAAATAACATAGAACGAATAGAAAGAATCAGCTTGAATCAAATCACTGACATCAATTAAATGAAAAATATAAAATGTTTTTTGTTCATTATGAAACTGTGCCAGGACATGTCAGAATAAAGTGGGTTGCCACAGTTTCGATAATTAATGGGAAACACCGCGTTGACATGGCGAGATAGAGCATTGGCCTTGATGGAGGTATATGTTCTCTGAGTGCCCTGCTACCTCAGTGTTATCTTCTGGTGTTCCTTTGTTCTGTGAAACACTTTGTAAATCATTTTTTTTCATTTCAGTTTGTATTATTAGAATCATCAAAAACTCTTGATGATTCGGTAAAAAAGGGCTAAATTACTCGCAAAATCCATCGCGGCCAACTGCCTCCCTGCACCTCCAGACCCTGCACAAAGCGAACACATACCATTGTCCATTCAACGCAGATATAAAAATGATATCAACTCACAATCAAACTCCCAGTTAGAGTACGTTTTATTATGAAATGGAATGCAATCCATTTAACTACTCAAAATTAAGTAATACATTACTGTCCAATACTGACTGGAAAAAAAACAACGTAGAAATTCAAAACAGGTTTTAAATCTTGTTATTTTCAAAGCTGTAAATGCTACATTGAGGTTAAATGGCTCACATGTGTTGATAATACAAGGAAGGTACAAACAGGGGCTATAGATACTGAGACAGGTATTCTCCATGGAGGACTACAGGCCCAAAATACTTTCTATCACTGTAACACCATTTTCATTGGAAACACCTTTTGTCCTTGGATCTGAGTTTTTTCTCACCCTTGGTCCCTTACTCTCTGTGATTGTCTCTGTGGTGTTAGATCATTTGTCTCCATGCATTTGTCTTTGTCTCCTCTATTCATCTTTCTCCTCTTCCTCCTCTGTGCAGGGGTCGTCAGCCCAGAGGTTGGTGTCCAGCTTAGTAGCTGGTTGAACAGATGTTCAGGAGGACAGAGTCTGTAAATGTGCGGTGACGCACAATGGGACTGGACAACAATAACTAACAACCACTGGGAGGCGTTTATACTGGAAGGCTGGATTATTGTCTAATGCCTCAGGATGGAGGGATAAACGATGAAGGGATAGTTAGAAGGGATTGGAAAGAGGGTTTGGGTTTGGGGGCCGCAGGGGATTAAATCAACTGGCTGGTGATAAGAGAAGCATTTTTCCTCTACTGTGCTTCTCAGACCAACAGGGAGGCTCGCAGTGAGCTTTCACAGGTCACAGCTGGGTCGAAGAAAGGAAAAATAACAAGGGGGAGGGGAGGGAGAGAGTGGTGACGAGAGTGAAAAGGTCAGTGTGTTAGGAAAGGATTTGTTGTGTGGGTGTGGAGACCACTGGCAGCCTTGACTGTCAGTTTGCACTATAACTTTCTGTGATTTGGTCCACAAGGGCGTATTCTAACATGTAGAGATGATCTAACACCTCCTCCATGTTAAGTGTCCGCAGCCCAGAGAAGCGAATTGTATTTTCCAGTCAACGTAGCAACAACACTGAGCAAATATGGTGGTTTTAATGACATTGTCATTGTTGGTTCTGGTCAGCTCTGTATCAAAATCAAGCTAGTTTGTTAACTAGCTTGAGGTTCATGTTGTAGCTACAACTAGGTTTATGTTGTAGCTAGGTTTGCAGTGGTACTAGTCAAATCATAATATGTATATGGAGATGGATGGTGCTCTTCACTTCCTTAAAAATGCCAGTGGTGTGGAACTGTGTTTTCAATGTTCTGCTGATACATGCACTCGACCAATCATGAGGCAACCATTTTTGAGAGAAATGTATTTGACGTGTACCTGCACTTCTTAGTTTGGTCCATGTCCCATCTGCTGACATGGAGGAGGTGGACTTTATGACCGATGTTGAAGCCATTTGCCCGGGGGCGATCGAGATGATTTGGCTTCACTTTTGGGGAGCTGTTGTGTCATCCGTCATTATATACGGTTTATGGTTCAAATCAGCAGGTCTTGGAATGATCGGCCAAAATCTAGTAGTACCTCATTTTAGCCCTGAGTTCTGTCTGCAGGTATTTCTTTCATGCTGCATACCGCCCCAAAAAGCCTCACTTTTAAAATAAGGCAGCCTGTATGTAAGCTGAGAGGAAAAATCCAGGGCAAAACAGTGGGTCCATCTATCCATCCATCCATACAATACTTATTCTTTGAGGGTCTCAGGGGAGGCTGGAGCTAATCCCAGCTGACATCGGGCGAGAGGCGGGGTACACCCTGGAGAGGTCGCCACCGTATCATTGGACTGACAAAGACAAACGACCATTCACGCCCACATACGCATCTCCAGTTAGCCTTAGCTGCATGTTTTTTTGAACGGAGAAAAACGTAGACATGGGGAGAACATGCAAACTCCACACAGCTGGCTGCCAGGTTCAAACCAGAACCTTCTTGGTATGAGTCAACAGTGCCACCCACCTCCAATTCAAAGCATTTTAAAATAACAAGTCACGGTGTGTGAGTAGCAGGGCCAGGTCATCCTTTAGAAATGTGCAAACGGTTTTAATGTGCCCTCATCCCCAATAATATGATGGAGTCTGCACCGTCAGAGTAAACTGTAAATGTTTCAGTATAGCTGTACATACTCTATCCATTATTTGTTTGATGAAATACTACCTTTCTTTTTATTGACTTATTTTATTCACTTTGCTACGAGTCAGTTAAGGTGAAGGCCTGCTCTGTTATTAATGTCTGTGTGTCATCAGGACGCATTAGTAGCTCTAATGAAAGCATCTTTATCCCTCCAATTAAATCTCGGCCTCTCGTCCAAGCATTTCTTCCTTCTCACCCCCAACCCAGCAGCCCACACAGCGACACACACACACACACGCAGAGGTACAGACTTGTTTGTTTTGTGGCTGCGTTCTCCACCTGCTAATTGGACAACGTTGGTGGCTATTATCAACTTCTGCAGGTACAAAAAAAACTGTGTGCATCAGTGCGTGTGTGACGGGTGTGTGTGTGCTTTCCAATCATCTGAGGCACAGCAGTGCACTTAGTCCATTCTGAGCCTGCTCAACCAAAGCACACAAATTAACCGCGTTATAGTGAGACCTGCTGATTTCACATATAGCTTTCAGCGCTGCAGACATCACTCAGTTACTCCTTGAGGAGTAAATTCATTTGCATGTCTTTGTTCTAAGATTTAGTAAATGCTAAAGACTGAGCCCCTAAGCTGTGGGGGGGCTCTGAGGTATTTTTAATAGAGAAAACAGACGTGTAATAAAAGTGTGTGCACTCGAACCAATTATTATCCAGAGAAGTTACAGGGAAATCAGACCAATTTTCAGACCAATTTTCAGAGCACAGCACAGAAATGTCTGTCAACCACAATCATGAAATCACAAAAGTAAATGACATGAGACGTGTTCTTAGGACAGAAATATAATAATAGGAAATTACATTTTCTTTTGGCTTTGGAATAAACAAGAGAAGACTTTTATGCCAGACGGCAAAGTGCCATAACATTGTTTCCTAATCCTCTGCGTGCCCCCAAACACAGATGAGGAAATCACAATTGATGGCCCTCCCTTCAGTAGCCTGGGAATTGGCTGCAATCATTACTGTCAGTGTAGCATTTGTTCTAATGCCTTCAGGATGAGAGACTTAATACGAGTCTAATTGTATTAGTGGAGTAAAGAGACGATCAGGCGCATGGGTTTTGTCTTCGTGTACGTTAAACTCTTGCCAGGCAACGCACACACTTGGACTTTTGTCACGTTCACAGAAACACAAACAGGCACAAGCACGCACATACACACACAAGCACCTACACACACAAGCACATATACATGCAAAGCTGTTGGTCGATTGCCCTGCACGAGTGAGGAGAGATATGAGGTCAGACAGGGTAGACAAGTCTCATCGGAGTGTTTGAGCTGCTGTGATACTGTAATTTAAATCACCACACACACACACACACACATGCACACGCACACAAACAAGCCTGCGAGGAAGCAAACACTTTGACGGCTAATTAGACGTCTAGTAAATGGTAGCAAATTAACAGGTACAAGTTTGTTCCTCTTATTTTTTTCTATTGTGTATTAACAGTGTCTAGTCAGCACGTATCAGTAGTATCATATGAATTAACATGTGAACACAGCAAAAAAATTTACATGCAATATGAATCAAAAATATGAACCAAAAATACCACAAATTAATGATTAATATACCAAATAATACATTAGATACATGAACTGAATCCATCATTCTGGATACATATCATACCATTGAATTGTTTACATGATGACCTTTACATTCAATGACTTTTTACACATTGCTCAACACATTTTGTAAAGAGTCAGACCTTGTGACAGAGTGCGGCCTTGTGAAAGCTGCTTGTGCAGCACAGACACTTCTGTAGACTTCAGTATGCTCAGGAGTTCAGCTACTACAGGTTTACTTGGTAGGAGTCTATTATTTGATGTTATTTTCTTTCTTTTCCGTTCATTTTAACTGCTGTCCTGAGGTTTTTGTATTTCTGAGTTTCTTTTATTGTATTTATGAATCGTCTCTTTTGCTGTATTAAGTGTCGGAGGTTCACCACCCTGGTTTTAGGGGATTTAACATCTTAAAAACAGTTTTAAATGTTCATATGATCCATTAAATTAATAGTTTGGGCTAAATATATTTGCCTTCTGTTGGGGATTTACATGAAAAATCACTCTCATATCTAGCCTGGTTCTGTTCAGATTGTGTTTTCTTTGGACAGGTTAACTCTTTCCCTCTGTTTCTCTATGCTAAGTGGTCGGGGTGCTGATACAGCCACATATCAATCTTCTCTTTTAATTCTCTGCCAGAAAGCAAATTGGCATATTTCCCTTTAAAATGATCTTTCTTAATTATAGTCTATTGTTTATCTCATGGAAATCCCACTTAAGGTGCATTAAGGACAATGTTATTAATGGGCAAATTGGTGGATTTTTAAGGTAAAAGACTTTCTTAGTAACGGTTCTGGGACAAAGTTGCATCACTGGATTCATGTCTTGTCAGGCAGGTTGAGCCGAAATGAAGATTAGGAGATCTGGACACACACACACAAACACACACACACACACACACACACACACACACACACATGCCGCACTGCTGAATTGACACACAAACACACAGATGGTTAGATAAACCCATAAATGTGATCAGTGGGTTAGCATTTGACGTCACTAGGGGTGCGCTCAGGATTATTTAATGTTTTGCAAATGCAATGCAGCAGCTCTTGCTGAGTTGCATAACATCTCGTGTCAAGGGGACTGTGACACGACACTGTGACAGGGCTCATTTTGATTTCATTACAAGAGGCAGAAAGTCGTTGAGTGAATGGACAAAGTCATGCTGTCATTTTTTGTATAAAACTGTTATATGTTACTTTTCCAATGTTTACTTGGTGAAAACATATGTTTCAACTGTAAATCTTGTTCTGGTTTCATAATTCCTCATTTCTAATTCCTTATATTTGTCATCTGTGGCTCACTGCAGTTTGCTGACCACCTGCTTTCCGTCCGCATGCGTCCCCAGAGTTCATTTTCCTGTCTTTCTAATTGTTGCTGACCTCCTGTTTCTTATCTCTGACTGACAGGTGTGAAAAGTGGACTGGCCAGAGCTGTAGTTGCTGCTGTCGTCAAGGAAACCGAGAGTCCTGTCCTGTTACCATGGGTAAACAGAACAGCAAGCTACGGCCAGAGATGCTGCAGGACCTCCGGGAGAATACCGAGTTCTCCGACCACGAGTTGCAGGAGTGGTACAAGGTACGTAAACAAGACTCAGACCCGGTACGCAGAGTCTGGACATTTTTGGGAGAGCACTAAATTATAACTCTGGACCTATTACTACAAGCCATAAAAAGAAACTAATTTTGAAAAGAACTTTGATATATTACTTTATTATTTCTTTGACGGTGTTAGTTTTTAACTACTTTGCACTTTGAATACAAAATATATGATTATGATATGATAATGATATTATAGATAAAATGAAATGAAAAGTACAACTTAACTAGCTTTACCGAAATTAATCTTAGGTCAAAAAGGAATGATGCCACATGAATGTGAGCTCTGTTTTCTCTTTCTTTTAGCTCTGTGTTGTTCTCCATCTCTTTAGCTGCTACATGCTACATTATGTTCAGCAGCTAATCGCTGACAATTTTTTTTTCCTGAAAGCAACTGTCAGCCGCTGCTGGAAGTTTGATGAGAGCGGTTAGAGGCAACCAAAACAAATAAAGTTATAAACCATAAAAACAAAACAAGGAGGTAAAACAGGTTTTTTTAAAAGCTGAGGGGAAGTGCAGGGTTAATTCGCACTGGGTTTCCCACATTAATGCAGCTCTAAGATCTGAATACTGTGCTGTTGGTGAGACTTAAGAAGGTATGTTAACGTGTGTCTGTTAACTTTGAGTCCAAATGTCAACTGTAAACTGGTGTTGTGACAAGTTAACACCTGTCAGAGGTGATTTAACACCTTAGTCAAGGGCAAATATCACTTTGGTCACACTTGTCAACACAGATAAATACTTAATAACAACTGAACACACTGTTTGTTATAAAGCCCACACCAAACAATATCCTTAAAATGATGTTTTTGAGAAATAAACATAGCACAGTGGCCCTAAATGAATCTGTGGGCGCCTCCCTTCCTCAATAAAGTCATGTTCGTGAGTAATTACTAAATACGACAGCTGCCTTCAATGTGACATTTCCCTCCGTCCTGGCCTGAGCTCCACCCGCTCCCAGTCTGTTAATCCACTGGGGAGACTGAATTAGATCTTGGCATGATAAAGTGCCACAGTGAACTGAGCGATGTTTGTGCACAGATGTGTGTTTGTGTAATAGCTATATGGCTTCATGCACGGATTAGACCTATGGAACATCTGTGTGAGCGGTCCGGAATCAGGGCAGCACATGTCAAACCGTCACCTCCCTGATCCGTGCCTTAAGCCTCATTGACCCGGGGTCTCTTCACACCGACTGCGGATGATGATGATGATTGTCCGTATTAAGGTTACTGCATAAGACCAAAGAAGGCCCGGAAAACAAGTTTAATGTCAGTCTCAAGGTTGTGGCAGTGAAAACACTATCACAGTACCCAAAGGCAGATTCCATCACCACCGAGGTCACATTGTTATAATGGACTGGGACTCCAGTTTGGGAGTTCAAGTTAGTGACTGTAATATAATTGAGTAGAATAGAATTTTCAATGGACTGCATATTAAGGCAGTAGCCATGACAGCTCCCCAAAAGTGAAACCCAATCTTCTTAAATGCCCCCTGGGGGCTGGACGCAGAACAGCTCATAAATCGATGTTTTCTCTTTTTTCCATTACGTTTGGTTTTAATTAGTTATTTGATGCTATAAAAATGAGATAAAACGGCATGATTGACAGTGGAGATCGACTCACGATTGGTCAAGTTCGTATAACGGCAGGATCTCGCTACTGTGGTTCCATCCCCCGATCGCTACTGCTCAGACTCTGGCTTCAAATATGGAGGATGGCCTTGTTCGTTGCCAAGATAATTGGGTTTCATTTCTGGATAGAGACAGGTCGTCCATCTTACAGTCTATCCAGAGTTGGGTTCGTTTTTGGTGTCAAGGTTGAATGCTGCTCATGAACAGTGCTAACTTCCTGTTTTGTGCTCGAGCTGGAGCCCACGCAGCAGCTATCACATTCGCTCACCTCAAAAGGTCAGAGCACGGCAATATCCTTCAATATGCCCTGCAAGGATGACAGCTTTTTCGATTTTAGGTGGCTTTACATGTGTAAGCCTGTTAACATCCGTATTGCCCATCACCTTTCTCAAGCTTGCAGCAAAGGCTTCTGCTTAAGACATCTGAAGTTACCCGAGAACCGCCTGCTCTAAACAGATTAACAGCTCCTAGATGCTGGAGATGTCATATAAACTGTATAATATATTTTGCAGGATGTTAGGGTGCCTGGGGTCCCTGAGAATTCATCCAGCTTGTCTTTTGGGGGGATTTATTCGCAATTAATCTGAGCTTTGAGTCAGAAAGCCTCCCTACAAGTTGTAAAGCTCTCTTGCTGAATATCTGGCAATGACATTTTCTTATGAGAAGCCATATTAGCTTTTCACCCTCACTTGAGAGAATATTTAATATGATGATCAAAAAGTAAGTCATGCCTTCAGATCTGGACAATGACAATCACCTTTCTGCTTCTATCTTAACAGCCTTTGTAACAAAAAAAGAAAAGAGGCGGACAGAACAGAGATGGAGACTGACACTGACCTTTTCTTCTCAGGCACAATGGTGCTTTATCGAATGTGACCCCATGAAAAAGGGGTAGAACTGCCTTCAACTATCCTAAGACCAGGCTCCTTTTGAAAAATCACTTCTTCAATATGTCCAGAATAGAGCATTGCATGAATGTAACAATTACTGGTCAAAGTTTTGTGACAGAAATTTGATTGCCCCAACTGCCCCTGAAAAGACTCTATCTGCTGGTTACAATAGGAGTGCCTGCTGATGTAAAAATTGTGTTATAGAGATGTTTTGTATTGTACTGCAGCATTAAGGGACTTATTTTTATCCATGTCCTGCGTCATTTTGTCTATTTCCCTTCCGGCAGGGTTTCTTGAAGGACTGCCCCAGCGGAACCCTGAATGTTGAGGAGTTCAAGAAGATTTATGCCAATTTCTTCCCCTACGGTGACGCCTCCAAGTTCGCTGAGCACGTCTTCCGAACCTTTGACACCAACAATGATGGGACGATAGACTTCCGGGAGTTCATCATCGCGCTGAGCGTGACGTCACGGGGCAAGTTGGAGCAGAAGCTGAAATGGGCGTTCAGCATGTACGACCTGGACGGAAACGGGTACATCAGCCGCGACGAGATGCTGGAGATTGTACAGGTGAGCAAGGGACACATGGGTAATGTAGTCTGGTTGGGGGCAAAGGAAGAGTTGAGGCATTTAGACTATGAAAAAGCATGTATGTTATTTTTTATTTTTGAAAAGTCTGTGCTTCTACTCAGGGGTTTTTGGGGTAGCTAAAAAACTAAACAAAATATTCTGCTTTCGAGGGCCAGAGGAAAGGATTTTGAAAACAGCTGCAGACATTTTATTTGGCCACTTCATGGACTCACAGGGGACAGAATGGTCCAACTCTTTGCTACAGAGGCTGATATGTCCTGACTTTTAGTCCCTAGTTTTTGGTCAAACACCAAAACACTGGATCTCACACTTCCCTTAACACAACCACAGCATAAACCTGATGATGGCACCAGGAAAAGCCATGCGTAAGTGTCCTCTGGTAAGACACTGGACCCCAAATAGCCCCTGATGGCTGTGCCGTGTAGAGAAAGCTGCACGTACAGTAAATGCACTGCATGAATGTGGGTGAATGGTAAAACTGTACTGTAAAGCTCTTTGAGTGGTCATCAAGACAAGACAAGTGATATTTAAAAAAAATACAGACCATTTAAAATTCATATTGTCAGCCAGATCCCTGAGTCTTCGAAACTACACGTGTCCCAACCACATATTAGATTTCCTTTAAAATCAAGATAAAATGCACAATCAAAGGGATCGAATATTCGTGACATGTGGTTTGTGAGCAACAGTGTCATAAATCTCAAACCTAACTTTGCATTCCATTAACACTTGGTGCAGTTTAGCTGGTCACTTTCTTTACTGAAGCATTTCCAACATACCTTCAAATTTCCCAGAAGCCCACTACTGTACATTTCATTCGAACCAGCCAATCATATGTCGACCTGGACAGAAATAGAGTGCTTACTTATACGTTCAGTGCTCACCTAAATTATGCAAGTTAATAGATTTGTTTAAGTATGCGGGTCAATGACGTATAAGGATTTTCAACAGGCCAATTTTAAAATACCAAAAAAAAGAATATCTATTATAATTATTCAAACATTAGGAATGTTGTGTACACATAAAATCATATTAAAACTTCAAATTATTTGATTTTAGTGTTTTTTCATCTAGATGAATTGGCCGTGGCCTTAAAAAATGTCATGTGGTGCGACCGTAATTTATCTTAAAATGAATTAATTTCCTTAATATGCTTACATTTTTTTTTACAATTTCTCAATAATATAAAGTCATTAGTAACAAAGTAGTTGCATTTCTTTAGAGTTTTTGTAAATAATGATCTCATATTTTTGTTCTATAATGTCACCGTCCCCTTATTAAATGTAGTTAACAGACTTATTTTTCCGGTAAAGTGCATAAAATTGATAAAAATGTTTAAAAAATACCATTCATTTAAGCATACTGTATCAGTGATTAATATTTCAGCCACAGAAATTTTATATTTTACTTTAAATTTAATACAGGTCTTGGTATTATTGGTTGCACCACATGATGAGTGGTTGCTACAAATTATATGAAAACATCCTATCGTTTAAAAAGATCAATAAACAATAAATTCCATACAAAAATTTGACTTAAACCAGATTTTCTTAAAATTTCATAGAATTTTCATGAACACAAACATTTCCTAAAAATTTTTTAAAAATAAAAATCTCATCAAAAACATGAAGTGCAGCACACATTGTTGTGAACAAACATTTCATTAAACTGGCTGCTCTTGTACTACATCTACATCAACCAGAACTGGTGGGATGTTCTCCATAGATGGCGGCGTAAGGTCTAACACAGAGTTTGCCATATTTGTACTTTCCCTGTAAGCTCTGGATGCAGCCCTCCAGTTCTCTCTCTGATTCTGTTTCTCTCTGTCTGTCAACTCACTCGACTTGGCATATGGAATCTCTCCCTGCTGTTTATTTCTCTCGTAGCTGAAAAAGATATGTAATGTCATGCCATAAATCAATAAGTTATTTTGGACTAATGATAGATGAACATTTTAATGCAAATATGCATTTCGTCCAGTAATGAAAAACACATAAGAGCAATATGTACTTCATGTTGCTTTATTTGTAGTTTAAAATGTTTTAACATACCTTTCTCTTCCCTGAGCAAGGTTCTCCGCTCTTGCTACAGGGTCAGAATTAACACGCTGCATATGGCGAGCGGTTTTTATTTTGCTTGGAAGTGGCATCTGGTCAAATAAATTTAAACAGTTATAAATAAATAAACACATAAATAAATAATAAATTACTAATAAATTCATAATAACTGAGATAAAATTACATGTTACATTTTTGGGGTGGTATTTATTCATGATATTGTACAAAAATTAAACATAAACCGTTTCTGAAATATTAGAAAAAGAAAAAAATACTCTAATTGCATAGACATATTTTCCAAATAATACTAAAATAAAGTACTTTATGTATATAAATCATTAATTGAATTTAAAAAAGCCCCAAAACTCCCAATCTAGGACATATACGTATCTATCATGTAAAACACTCTGCAATGGTCGCACCACATGATATTTTTCTAGTTCAGTCAAAATTCACAGCCACAGAATTGGCCACCTAAAGAAAACAAACTAGGTCAGCACAAAAGGTCACGATGACATTTATAATCAAAATATATATTTTTAGAAATAACTTAGAATTCATAGTTTTTTTGAGGTCATACCACATGATATCCAAATGTGGCAACTACATACCAGCTGTGAAAAAGGTTATTTTTTTCCAAATTTGAGAGAGAGCTACAAACCTGTTGCTGCTTCCATGGGTCCTTGGCAAAATGGTTTATGATGCAACTTCCTGTCTTTGAATGGATTTCAACATCAAAGTCCCAAATTGGTCCTTTCTTGATGGACATGATATTTCATAAAATGGACATCATCGGACAAAGTTTGTTTGTATACTATGATGGAAATATAAATGCAAATGCTTTGCAATTTTGTACAGGATTACAAAAGACTTTGGAAATCATGCCAAATATGGCAGAAAATAAATTTGAATAGATTTTGAGTAATTTCAAAGAAGTTTTCACAACAGCAGTCATGGCCGGACGGTTGCACCACATGATATTTTGACACTTTAAAAAACAGAAACATTTAAATAACTAATGGTTTTTGGAAATTTAAAGTGTGTACATATACGGGACAGGTACTACATATATATGGTATTTCTTTAAGTATTTAAACCTTTTTTTAAACAGAAGAAAATGCAGTCGGACAGAAAATATAGGCGTCACGTCAATGACCCATGCATGGTTTATACTTAATGTGCTGATTGCAATACTGTTGCTGTGAAGACTGTTAAGTACAGTGCTGCATTAGGGCTGAAATATAGAGACTCATATGTGGGGATATTGGATGGAAGATCTTGCTGTGTGCTGTGTGTGTGTGTGTGTGTGTGTGTGTGTGTGTGTGTGTGTGTGTGTGTGGGTGTGTGGGTGCGCTTGTGCACCTCAGAGTGCTCATGGATTAGTGAGTTAAATTTAACAGGAGTTTATCCCTGAGTGTGCAGAATACTGGGATTATCCTCAAGCTCATTAAGGTTACGCACCCCGCGGATGAGAGAGGAGGGGCCCATTGTGTCACTGCACACCGGCAGAGACGGACAGATCGTCATTGTGGAGGGAGTAAAATTTGTTTGTCTTCGCCATCCTAATCAAAAGAAACGTCCAACCAAAAAAACGAAATCTTTTCTTGATTTGTAGATTTTTGAAAAATTGTGGTAATCTGGCATAGCAACCTGTTCCTGTCGATAGAAAACGGTGGACGGAGCAGGAAATGTTTGCCACATAAATAATGGAGAAAATCATTGTCCAGCCGCAAACAAGTCAATTAGTTTAGCACGTTGACATCAGCGACGGCCCTTATCACCAAACGCTCTCTTGACATGTTTGCCGATGTCTTCCAAGTGTATCACACGTCCTTTTCATCCTGAGATATTTTCTGTTTTCCCCACATGGGCTCGCTCGGACATTATCCAGAGTTTTAACCAGGGGGCTGGCATGAAACACTCTGGAGAATGTCCACAGCAACTGATTCTGACCTTTGCGTTCTCACATACAGCCCCTCCGGGTAATTACTGGAGATTATCTGGAGTCCAGTGCGTGTCTGAAAGCAGCTTTGAAGTCAAATGATAAAATAAAGACAGAAATTGTGAGACGGCCTCATTGTCCTCTTACGATACACTTTTGATATTTTTCAACGTATGAACTCTCATTTTGTTCTCCAAGAGATTAAAAAGAAACTCACTGAAAAGCACAAAGGGCTTAAGCTACCTTCCCTCCTGACGGCCGTGCTGTGACACCGATCCACCGTCACTTTTACACCCTATATTTCCGATGCAAGTGATTTATTGGGCACGTAAGCTGACTGTAGCCCCGTGCCTGAGGCCAGCCGATCGTCACAGCCTCTCCGTGCTCACTTGCAGAGGTTCATTTAATGCTATCGGGGGACGGGAGGCGCTCGTGTATCAGTCGACAGATAAAGATGTTTCAGATCAATACAGTAAGCTCTGCGTGTATACCCCCACCCACCCCTGTTGGCACACACACAGCCTCTGCCACTGTGGTATGATGCTGTGGTTCTGCAGGCGTGCAGACCCCGTGTGGGTATTTGTGGAAAAGCTGCCCAGGGTGCACCTCTGAGCATCTGGGGTAACAAATGTCAGTGTATCAGCATCTCAAAAGCTGCCGTGACTTTATTTTTCAGTTCAGCCTTGTTTTATTTCTCTCCCGCTGAGCCTCCGTAATGGGTCCCTGCTGGCCTGAATTCACTTAGCTTTTCTTTTCTCTCGCCCCCACCCACTGTGTCTCTCTCTTCTTTCCTCTCTCGCTCTCTCGCCTGCTCCGCCGCCCCGTCTCTCAGGCCATCTACAAGATGGTGTCATCTGTGATGAAGATGCCAGAGGATGAATCCACGCCCGAGAAGAGGACGGATAAGATCTTCAGACAAATGGACCTCAATAATGATGGTGAGTGGAGGAAATGGCAACATGGAGCGATGAATATGCTGCAGAGAGAGAGAGATCGGAGGACAGGAGTGATGAGCAGCAGACAAATGAAACAGATGAAGAGCAGCAGAGACAATTTGAAATGTGCTCAAACGAATAAGATTTAGAAAGGCACTCAGTAGAGTACATACCTCCGCCAAGGCCTAACTCTCCCCTTATGAAGCAGCATTTCAATTCACCAGATCCAGATTTCTATTTGTATCGGCACCAGATCAAGATCCATGAATTCTGAGAAATCTGCCAAGATGATGAGAAACATCTTACAATGTTAAAGAAAATGAAAAGAAATCCTGCATTAACTGGATCTGCAAAAAATTTAATAGGTTCCTCAAAGGGTCATGTCTTACTCCTCCCTCCAAAACAAATGGAATGGAGACTGTTTCTGTAGTTTTTGTGTAACCCTGCTAACAAACAAACAAACAAATGCTGATGAAAACATAAGCTCCATGACAGAGGTAATAATTCTGCTTATTTTACTATTTTTCACTCCTTATCATACGGAACATTTGGCCGATCCCCCGATCCCAAGATACTGCTTTACACCAAACAAAAAAATACAACATACAGTATATCCTCTGGTGATTTACATACAAAAAAGAAAAAGTTAACTAAAGTTTTACCAAAAACTCTCTGTTAAAAACTGTCTCATCTCTCAGGCTTTCTCCAAGTAACGGGCTAATTTAAATCTTTCATATGCAAACTAACCAACATAGTTTTCATCCCCTGTCCATACTTGCAAAATAATTTATATTGTTATTAGGAATATTTACATCTTCTATACGAGCTGACGTCACTGTGAAGCTTTGAACAAGATGCGAATGTCAGAATTGCCACATGTTTTAATGTTGTGGATGATCAGTGTTTATCCTTCAGGTCACTATTGAACCTGCTAAACCACCAAGAACATTGATATTGAAAATTCCTGTGTCTGTCAATGAATATTCCGAGATGAGTCTGTGTAGTTCAGATGTTGTCGTTTGACACCATACTGACTAATTTCATTTTCTGCTTTCAAGGGAAAGATGTGGTGCCGGACTCTGAGTGAATAATGTCTGTTTTTCTTGTCTTCTCTCTGTGGTCCGTCCTGCAGGCAAACTGTCCCTGGAGGAGTTTATCAAAGGTGCCAAAAGCGACCCCTCCATCGTGCGGCTACTCCAGTGCGACCCCAGCTCGGCCTCCCAGTTCTGAACTCCCGCCCTGGCTGCGCCCCCCCCCTCCCTTTCCTCCTCACTTCCTCTCTGTTGCTACTGAACCAGTCACAAAAGAAAATCAATGCATGATGGTTCTCATCTCTCATATCAACTTATATTTTTTTATGTTGTTGTGTGCAAGGATAGAGGAGGAATTTTAAAGAGGATAAGGAAAGTCATCACTGTCGTTTTACTTTAATTTTTATATTTGGGGAAGATTCTATGTCTCTCTCTCTCTCTCTCTCTCTCTCTCGTTTCCTCCTCCACAACACGTGTATATCATGTACATACTGTATGTCTATGTATATCATAAGATGAAGTACATTTGTCTTCACACTCCGGCATTGAAAGGCAGTATTATGTAGCGTAGCTTCCTGGTCTGATCTGAATGGG
Source organism: Hippoglossus stenolepis (assembly GCF_022539355.2). NCBI lineage: Eukaryota > Metazoa > Chordata > Actinopteri > Pleuronectiformes > Pleuronectidae > Hippoglossus > Hippoglossus stenolepis. Next base: position 17,471,058 of record NC_061499.1, on the reverse strand, counting down.
TTGTAGGGAGTTCAAGGTGGGTGGGTGGGGTTATTGGGATTTTACTGCTATATGATGTTTCGCTGAGAAAAAGAAGGCCTAAGATCCCATTAGGTTTTTATTAAATATCTACTGGCTTATTATTGATTTTTAAATTTCAAATGTTTTTGTTTTTCATCTGTACATATGATTTTTCTCCATGTTGTTTTATTTATTCATTTATATTCTTATCATCGTGCTTTTACTTTGATAAGTTGTTAAAGATGTTGCAGTTTACAGTGACAGAAGGAGAACATGTCCGCTGAGGTCGAACTCTTTGGGATTTTGGTGGTTGTGGGAGATTACGCAAATCTTGTGAAATAAGATAAAGTCCCATGATGCATTTGATCAACGACACCAGTAGCACATATCGTTTGAGCCGCCATGTCTTTGTAAAAGTGTGGCCGCGCATTTAGGTCCGAATGTGTGTGTGTGCATGTGAATTTTGCGCGGTATGCTTGAAGCTAACTTTTACAGTATTACCATGTCGTGCTGTTTCCTAATCTGTAAGTATTTTAAAGTTCTTTATCGACGAGCAGTAAACTTGAAGAGTCCCAATCCGTCACTACACTGCATGTTCCTGCGATCTAGACGACGACAAGAATACACGAAACCAGTTCAGGCACAGTGGTATCCTTTTGTAGCTCTGCAGCGTCCTCAGCAGCGTACCAGACGTACCAGACTGACTATTTGTCTCGCTCCGGGACAAACCCTGACCCCCCCAACCCCCTCCTCTCTCTTTCCCTTTTCCTCTGACAGACTGGAAAGTTCACTAAGGGCTCGTTCATCACTCTCTAGTTGAATGCTTTTATAACCTGGATCAGTGCGCTCACGCAGCGGTAACATAGAGGGACAGGTGTCATGAGACGGGAGCGAGCTCACGTACTGGCTCTGGTTTGGATTTTTTAGGGTCTTATCCGACTTGTGCAGTAGTAACCTGACAGAAACCAGTGGCTGTGTTTATACAAGCACTAATCGACATCTTTAAAATATAATATGATATTCTCACATTTTTATTTTACATAAGCTGTGACCTAATTCAGGGGCTGCGTCCTTCGGAGGAGGCAGTCTATGTAGACCACCAAGGCCGCACCAAGAGGAGACGGTCTTGTCTACAGAGGCTTTCTGTGATCGGCGTCACCAGCGTTTGCGTACTAACAGAGCTGAAGTTTGACATGCCAAGAAAGTGCCCCTTGTTTTTTCCACACATGCACCTTTAGCTGCTCAGTTGAGTTGAAGCATCATACTCAAGCATTGTGTGTCTCGTCACTTTCTGGTGCCCTTACCTCTCGGAAAAGAAGGTTCTTCACTAAAGCTCAATGAATCCTGGGATAGGCGCGATGTAACCCCCCTTGGAGCGATCGTTTCTCTGGGATGGAAGGATGCAATTGGAGGACGCCTTCAAAATGGGACAGTATAGTCTTCAAATGCAGCCTCCGGGGGATGCAGCTCCTAAATGGAGACACAGAGAAAGTGAAGAGCTCGGAGACACGGCATCAAATCAGTCTCTCTGATTGAATAAAGTATTTTCAACTGCGTGAGATTAGAGTTTTAAAACAAAGCCTCGACTGAACAAAACATGTCTCACAATCCAACACCTCCATCCTAAATACTGTGCACATGTAAACAGAGCCACTGGTTGCAGCGATGCCAGCACCTCTCTCATGTTTAAGTCATGTAAGGCCCACGTTGCCGGATCTCTGTTGCCACCTTCTGTTTTTGGAAATAAAACACACTATAAATTCTGTCGTGACACATGTAACCATTGGCCAAACTGGGAAAAAAAACACAGATTGGAGCAAAAATACTATTTTCAATGGATCATGTTTCTTAGCCAGATATGATCCACAACAAAAGCACCAGTGGATGCTTTATATTGTTTGGATATTTAATATTGTTATGATAATGGCATTTCTTTATTCTTGACGGACACGGATACTATATGTGTATTTGTGGTACAAACATTGGACTTTTTTTACTTTAACTTTAATTTATCAAGTATAGTTACTTTTTTAGATTAGGGAATTTACACACAAACATAGGATTAGTTTAATATTATCTATTGCTTTCGATCAAAGTACTGAAAAGTTGTAAAAGTAGTAGCAGTTAAAAATAGTTCCAACTTTACTAACAACATTAAAGAACTGCTTATTAATGCATCAATAATAATGATCCAATAATGTGAAATTATAACACTGACTAGGTATTTTGCGTAATGAGTAGCTTTTGTCCTGAAACTTTTAAGTAGGCTAAGGTTTTAGCACCGATATTTCAGTATAGTAATCTATAACAAAATGGTCTGAATACTTCTTCCAACAGTGCTAATTAACATTCTTTAATTTGACCATGAATATTCCCTCGCTTCAGAGAAAACTGGACAAGGTCTCAGTTTTCATTTCTTAATTTTATTCTTCTGATTTTAGGAAATCCTTTTCAAAGTGGACACTGAAATGTTCCATTAAAACCCAGACTAATGAAATAATGTTATCTGTGTGAGAAGCTTCATAAAGCAGGATGGGCTTCAGTTCACACATTGTGGAAAATGTGCAGAGTGAAACTGCTCATTACACTTGGATGATTTCTCTGTCTGCCGTCGGAGAGAAAGGAAATAACCTTTTTGTTCACTGGTCAGAAACGACGCTCGGTCAAAACAGATTCAATTATGGGGAAAAAAGTCCATTATCAGCCTGATTGGGATTTAGTTTTTGTGTTACTACCTCACACACTGGAATGTGTGTAGTGGTGGCCCGAGTGAACAACTACTGCAGAGCCTGAGAGCTGTGCTGGTGCAGCCACATCCACATGACATGACACTGATCCAAGGTTAACTTGAACCAAAAGTTTGCACGGGAGCTTCCCGAACCAGCCGCACCTCTGCTTTGGGGGGGAATCCTATAGTGTCACTGCCTTCTGCTGGTAGGATAAGGAACAACAGTTGCTGCCCCAACACCAACCTATCACAGCTCTGCCCTTTTTCTATTCTCACTGCCTCTGACAAACTGGTACCTTGTGTTGGATAAATATGGCCCCTCTCCTCCTTTCTACCTTCCCTGACCCCTCTTTCCCCCCCTTCCCTTTTTTTCGGTTGCATGAAAACCTCACGTGAGGATGTCATGTTTGTTCCGTTGGACCTGAAATCGAAATAAATATGTGTTTCAAAGCTGCACGTGTGGACTGCTTCCTCATTTTCTTCTGTCTGGGCTGACAGCTGTAAAGTGCCATCATGCATTTGCACACTTTTCGAGGCTGGAACATACGTCTGTCATGCCGTGGGTTTTTTCGCAATATCCTGTCAGTTGGTGTCCATGCATGTCTGAGCGTAACCAGTCATACCTGTCAGGTCACTGTACCTGCTGCCATTGCCACATATTAGAATGACTTTTTTCCCCCCCACTAACAAAAGGTCAGGTACAAAACAAACAGAAGAGCTTCATTATTTTTGAATAAAAACTTTATTTACTCAGGCAATAAATACAAAATCTTGCAGTGCTAGTTTCTCATTAAACTGTTTTTTTGTTGACCGCAGAAAACTCTACGCACCCAAACATACACACTTTTCTTAAAGGTTGAAGGCATGCCCACAAACATACAGTGTATTCTGTGTTGGACATTTCACTGGCCTCCATCATCCATATTAATCTCCACATTAAAGCAATAATTCAACTTCAGGTCAAGTTAATTATATCCTAACGACAGAGAAAAGGTCAATTCCCAAAGTGTTGAAATATTTCTTCACCGTAAAAGCAACAATTGGCACCTTGTCCTGACTTTAGAGGATTTGTCTCCTCTTTCTATCCTGTTATGAATAATTTGGCCAACATAAGCACAACACGTAAAGAGCACACACACGCACACACACACACACACAGTGCAAAGATCCTCTGAGCTGCAGACATTTCATGCATCAGATTCACGATGGTCCGGTGCACTGCTAAATAAAAAACACCCTCAGTCAGAGTCTGTAGCTTTGAGGAGGAAAACAGTGTATGCGATTGGACGCTGCAGTGCATAGACGCACAGCCCTTCTTCTTCATGAAGCTCCCACCTGTCAAATGTGGCTAAATCCAGAAGCTGGACCTTTCCATTGTGCCCCGCTCCAGCAGCTGGTGTTGCTCCGGTGCCGCTTGCTGGCTGCCAGCCCTCGTTTCCGGCCGCTCTCTGTCTGACCTTTCCCTGTGCGGCTGGCGAAGGGGCTGCCTCTCCGATGGAGGAAGACTCTGGTACAGACGGGGAGGATGCTGAAGAGGGGGAGGTCTGTGCTGCTGTCTCGAGGGAGCAGGGTTCGGCTTTGGAGGTTGGCTATAGCCTCTTCTAGGAGGTTCGGTATAGTGCGATGGAGGTTCACTGGAGCTGCTTGGTGATTCTGTGTAGCGAGAGGGAGCAGCTTCTGCCTCCATCGGCCTCACCACGTTGATCTTCACAAAAAAAAACAGAAAATATAATCCAGTTTTGAAATAAGGCTAATTTAAAACTAACATATACACCGGGATTCAGCCGCACAATGGGTCTCACCGCTCTGCCATAGTCTTTTGGTTTCTTCTTGTTCCGGCAGCAGGGCAGGCCCAGGAAGGAGGCGCAGACGGCCAAGCACTGGGCAGAAAACACCATCTGGGTGATACAAGTCACGATCAGAGGCAACCAAAGGATCAGAGTGGTGCTCTGGGGAGGGATGAAGGAGCGGAGTTAGCAGCGACCACCAGCTGGACCATACAGAGAACAATTTGAGGCAAGGGCTCCCAGCAGCATAGATGAGGACACAGCTCGGGTAATGAGGTGACAGAGAATGTTATTTCTCTCAAATGGCTGTAGAGCCCTCTGCAACAAACACGGCAGCGAACCGTGGGAATTTGAGTTCGCACAGGAGAGTGTGGTGAATGAATGATACGCAGCGCAGAGTGTAGCAGAGTAAAAAGCGCTCCGAGGGAATTCGAAGAAAGAGAGCTGCCTTTTGTGCGGCGTGCTCTCTAGCAGGCTACAAAGAGAGTGTAGTGTTGTGAGCTTTCTTTGGAATCCATGATGAAATATGCAGGAAGCAACAAAAAAAAACAACCTTGCACCCCTATCATTCACTATCAGAGCCAGAAGCCTGAGACACTTTCAGGTGATATAATATGAGACAGTGCTCATTCTGAGTTGGGACTTACTGTCAGAAGAATTTGGTTTATTGTGACTTTGGTCTTATTTTGGTGCTGATTTTCAAAGTAAAATGAAAAGTTCATAATTTAATTATACCTCACATCAGATGAAACCATTACCTCCTTGGCAGAGGGAACACATATGGGTTTATAACACACACTCATGTAGTTGCACACAGCTATACCGACAATTTTAACTAACATCAAGTTAGATATGGTACCATTTTATCTGTATCTACGGTGGGACCGCCATTAACCTCTTGCGCCATAGGTCACTTAACATATAAATTGTAGATTACAAGTCGTGCTAAAATGCTAAAGTGGTGCTGATGTGTGGAAACAGCTGTGTGGCTGAGCAGACCTGGCAGTTGGTCTCAGGACCACTGGAGCACGACAGAGTCTGAAGTGGACCGACAGGGTCAGGTCAGCATTTCTGCCACCAGCCCGTGGGCTGCAGAGTGTGGCTGACTGAGCGACAGAAAGACAAGTCACTTCAACTGCCTCCTTCTCTCACACCCTATGTACACACACACATGAACGCACAAGGGATTGAGCCTATGTGACCGCTCTGTTGCATCTATGTGACACCAGTCAGCTCTTCAAAGAGCCAGTTGATGAGAAGAAAGCCGCTGTGATCTCAGCGACTGTAGTACAACCTAATGCACTCACGTAGATACGCGTGGGGTCAAAAGGACACTCGTTGGTGATGCTGGAGTAGCCGATGGCATCGGGGAAGCGGCAGTGAGTCAGGAGGCTCCGCCCTCCATGAATGATGGCCCTCACCACGGACACGAGGAGTCCGACGGCTGAAGCCGCCGCCATGACAGCTGCCAACAAACTGACTGTGAAGAGTGACCACGTCTGTGGGAGACATATTGGGAAAGAAAACCTTGATCACTGACTATATGACGGGGGAATCTGCAGCTGTTAAATGAATGAAGTACAATAATGAATTAAGCATATTGATACAAACAGAGCAAATACCGCAGATTTAAGGTATCTGCTACAACATGATGAAAGATTTATATTTAAGGATAATCTATTATATATGGAATCAAAGGAAAAACAAACAAAATAAATGTCAGAAAACAACATGAATATATTTTGTGAAGATGTGAAACATGTCAATGTGGAAAACCCCAAAAGACCAATTTAATAAAAACTAAATGCACCAATAGGGCTTTGAAATGTTGTGTACGTGTCTGTGTGTGTGAAAACAGCAGCAAATAGTGTTGAACCAAGAAACTTCTCATCTGGTTTGTTTGAAATTTGAAAATATTAAACAGGTCACCAAACAGGCCTGAGGACTGGATGTCATCAGACAAATAATCCATCCAGGTCGATATCAAGAGTTAATGCCTGGTTTAAATGGGACATGTAGGTCAGAATTTCAACCCTAACCCTTCTCTTGTGATTTTCCCAGCTTCATGGAAGTGCAATTGTGTAGATAAGTGAAGTCTCACTTTTAAACACCATGATAAATCTCTTTTGAAAACACCCATGTAAGATCCATGCATTTGTG